>NC_058145.1:18224260-18229260 GCF_011075055.1 Mangifera indica | reverse complement strand
AACCCTAAACCCTAAACCCTAAACCCTAAACCCTAAACCCTAAACCCTAAACCCTAAACCCTAAACCCTAAACCCTAAACCCTAAACCCTAAACCCTAAACCCTAAACCCTAAACCCTAAACCCTAAACCCTAAACCCTAAACCCTAAACCCTAAACCCTAAACCCTAAACCCTAAACCCTAAACCCTAAACCCTAAACCCTAAACCCTAAACCCTAAACCCTAAACCCTAAACCCTAAACCCTAAACCCTAAACCCTAAACCCTAAACCCTAAACCCTAAACCCTAAACCCTAAACCCTAAACCCTAAACCCTAAACCCTAAACCCTAAACCCTAAACCCTAAACCCTAAACCCTAAACCCTAAACCCTAAACCCTAAACCCTAAACCCTAAACCCTAAACCCTAAACCCTAAACCCTAAACCCTAAACCCTAAACCCTAAACCCTAAACCCTAAACCCTAAACCCTAAACCCTAAACCCTAAACCCTAAACCCTAAACCCTAAACCCTAAACCCTAAACCCTAAACCCTAAACCCTAAACCCTAAACCCTAAACCCTAAACCCTAAACCCTAAACCCTAAACCCTAAACCCTAAACCCTAAACCCTAAACCCTAAACCCTAAACCCTAAACCCTAAACCCTAAACCCTAAACCCTAAACCCTAAACCCTAAACCCTAAACCCTAAACCCTAAACCCTAAACCCTAAACCCTAAACCCTAAACCCTAAACCCTAAACCCTAAACCCTAAACCCTAAACCCTAAACCCTAAACCCTAAACCCTAAACCCTAAACCCTAAACCCTAAACCCTAAACCCTAAACCCTAAACCCTAAACCCTAAACCCTAAACCCTAAACCCTAAACCCTAAAAAACCCTAAACCCTAAACCCTAAACCCTAAACCCTAAACCCTAAACCCTAAACCCTAAACCCTAAACCCTAAACCCTAAACCCTAAACCCTAAACCCTAAACCCTAAACCCTAAACCCTAAACCCTAAACCCTAAACCCTAAACCCTAAACCCTAAACCCTAAACCCTAAACCCTAAACCCTAAACCCTAAACCCTAAACCCTAAACCCTAAACCCTAAACCCTAAACCCTAAACCCTAAACCCTAAACCCTAAACCCTAAACCCTAAACCCTAAACCCTAAACCCTAAACCCTAAACCCTAAACCCTAAACCCTAAACCCTAAACCCTAAACCCTAAACCCTAAACCCTAAACCCTAAACCCTAAACCCTAAACCCTAAACCCTAAACCCTAAACCCTAAACCCTAAACCCTAAACCCTAAACCCTAAACCCTAAACCCTAAACCCTAAACCCTAAACCCTAAACCCTAAACCCTAAACCCTAAACCCTAAACCCTAAACCCTAAACCCTAAACCCTAAACCCTAAACCCTAAACCCTAAACCCTAAACCCTAAACCCTAAACCCTAAACCCTAAACCCTAAACCCTAAACCCTAAACCCTAAACCCTAAACCCTAAACCCTAAACCCTAAACCCTAAACCCTAAACCCTAAACCCTAAACCCTAAACCCTAAACCCTAAACCCTAAACCCTAAACCCTAAACCCTAAACCCTAAACCCTAAACCCTAAACCCTAAACCCTAAACCCTAAACCCTAAACCCTAAACCCTAAACCCTAAACCCTAAACCCTAAACCCTAAACCCTAAACCCTAAACCCTAAACCCTAAACCCTAAACCCTAAACCCTAAACCCTAAACCCTAAACCCTAAACCCTAAACCCTAAACCCTAAACCCTAAACCCTAAACCCTAAACCCTAAACCCTAAACCCTAAACCCTAAACCCTAAACCCTAAACCCTAAACCCTAAACCCTAAACCCTAAACCCTAAACCCTAAACCCTAAACCCTAAACCCTAAACCCTAAACCCTAAACCCTAAACCCTAAACCCTAAACCCTAAACCCTAAACCCTAAACCCTAAACCCTAAACCCTAAACCCTAAACCCTAAACCCTAAACCCTAAACCCTAAACCCTAAACCCTAAACCCTAAACCCTAAACCCTAAACCCTAAACCCTAAACCCTAAACCCTAAACCCTAAACCCTAAACCCTAAACCCTAAACCCTAAACCCTAAACCCTAAACCCTAAACCCTAAACCCTAAACCCTAAACCCTAAACCCTAAACCCTAAACCCTAAACCCTAAACCCTAAACCCTAAACCCTAAACCCTAAACCCTAAACCCTAAACCCTAAACCCTAAACCCTAAACCCTAAACCCTAAACCCTAAACCCTAAACCCTAAACCCTAAACCCTAAACCCTAAACCCTAAACCCTAAACCCTAAACCCTAAACCCTAAACCCTAAACCCTAAACCCTAAACCCTAAACCCTAAACCCTAAACCCTAAACCCTAAACCCTAAACCCTAAACCCTAAACCCTAAACCCTAAACCCTAAACCCTAAACCCTAAACCCTAAACCCTAAACCCTAAACCCTAAACCCTAAACCCTAAACCCTAAACCCTAAACCCTAAACCCTAAACCCTAAACCCTAAACCCTAAACCCTAAACCCTAAACCCTAAACCCTAAACCCTAAACCCTAAACCCTAAACCCTAAACCCTAAACCCTAAACCCTAAACCCTAAACCCTAAACCCTAAACCCTAAACCCTAAACCCTAAACCCTAAACCCTAAACCCTAAACCCTAAACCCTAAACCCTAAACCCTAAACCCTAAACCCTAAACCCTAAACCCTAAACCCTAAACCCTAAACCCTAAACCCTAAACCCTAAACCCTAAACCCTAAACCCTAAACCCTAAACCCTAAACCCTAAACCCTAAACCCTAAACCCTAAACCCTAAACCCTAAACCCTAAACCCTAAACCCTAAACCCTAAACCCTAAACCCTAAACCCTAAACCCTAAACCCTAAACCCTAAACCCTAAACCCTAAACCCTAAACCCTAAACCCTAAACCCTAAACCCTAAACCCTAAACCCTAAACCCTAAACCCTAAACCCTAAACCCTAAACCCTAAACCCTAAACCCTAAACCCTAAACCCTAAACCCTAAACCCTAAACCCTAAACCCTAAACCCTAAACCCTAAACCCTAAACCCTAAACCCTAAACCCTAAACCCTAAACCCTAAACCCTAAACCCTAAACCCTAAACCCTAAACCCTAAACCCTAAACCCTAAACCCTAAACCCTAAACCCTAAACCCTAAACCCTAAACCCTAAACCCTAAACCCTAAACCCTAAACCCTAAACCCTAAACCCTAAACCCTAAACCCTAAACCCTAAACCCTAAACCCTAAACCCTAAACCCTAAACCCTAAACCCTAAACCCTAAACCCTAAACCCTAAACCCTAAACCCTAAACCCTAAACCCTAAACCCTAAACCCTAAACCCTAAACCCTAAACCCTAAACCCTAAACCCTAAACCCTAAACCCTAAACCCTAAACCCTAAACCCTAAACCCTAAACCCTAAACCCTAAACCCTAAACCCTAAACCCTAAACCCTAAACCCTAAACCCTAAACCCTAAACCCTAAACCCTAAACCCTAAACCCTAAACCCTAAACCCTAAACCCTAAACCCTAAACCCTAAACCCTAAACCCTAAACCCTAAACCCTAAACCCTAAACCCTAAACCCTAAACCCTAAACCCTAAACCCTAAACCCTAAACCCTAAACCCTAAACCCTAAACCCTAAACCCTAAACCCTAAACCCTAAACCCTAAACCCTAAACCCTAAACCCTAAACCCTAAACCCTAAACCCTAAACCCTAAACCCTAAACCCTAAACCCTAAACCCTAAACCCTAAACCCTAAACCCTAAACCCTAAACCCTAAACCCTAAACCCTAAACCCTAAACCCTAAACCCTAAACCCTAAACCCTAAACCCTAAACCCTAAACCCTAAACCCTAAACCCTAAACCCTAAACCCTAAACCCTAAACCCTAAACCCTAAACCCTAAACCCTAAACCCTAAACCCTAAACCCTAAACCCTAAACCCTAAACCCTAAACCCTAAACCCTAAACCCTAAACCCTAAACCCTAAACCCTAAACCCTAAACCCTAAACCCTAAACCCTAAACCCTAAACCCTAAACCCTAAACCCTAAACCCTAAACCCTAAACCCTAAACCCTAAACCCTAAACCCTAAACCCTAAACCCTAAACCCTAAACCCTAAACCCTAAACCCTAAACCCTAAACCCTAAACCCTAAACCCTAAACCCTAAACCCTAAACCCTAAACCCTAAACCCTAAACCCTAAACCCTAAACCCTAAACCCTAAACCCTAAACCCTAAACCCTAAACCCTAAACCCTAAACCCTAAACCCTAAACCCTAAACCCTAAACCCTAAACCCTAAACCCTAAACCCTAAACCCTAAACCCTAAACCCTAAACCCTAAACCCTAAACCCTAAACCCTAAACCCTAAACCCTAAACCCTAAACCCTAAACCCTAAACCCTAAACCCTAAACCCTAAACCCTAAACCCTAAACCCTAAACCCTAAACCCTAAACCCTAAACCCTAAACCCTAAACCCTAAACCCTAAACCCTAAACCCTAAACCCTAAACCCTAAACCCTAAACCCTAAACCCTAAACCCTAAACCCTAAACCCTAAACCCTAAACCCTAAACCCTAAACCCTAAACCCTAAACCCTAAACCCTAAACCCTAAACCCTAAACCCTAAACCCTAAACCCTAAACCCTAAACCCTAAACCCTAAACCCTAAACCCTAAACCCTAAACCCTAAACCCTAAACCCTAAACCCTAAACCCTAAACCCTAAACCCTAAACCCTAAACCCTAAACCCTAAACCCTAAACCCTAAACCCTAAACCCTAAACCCTAAACCCTAAACCCTAAACCCTAAACCCTAAACCCTAAACCCTAAACCCTAAACCCTAAACCCTAAACCCTAAACCCTAAACCCTAAACCCTAAACCCTAAACCCTAAACCCTAAACCCTAAACCCTAAACCCTAAACCCTAAACCCTAAACCCTAAACCCT
>NC_058145.1:14166880-14368760 GCF_011075055.1 Mangifera indica | reverse complement strand
CGTCAAAGACACATTATCCTCTAGACCAATTTTTCAAGTGAGATATCTTTTGTACTGAACCGCTGCTTGATTCTATTGGGCCAAGCAGTTTTGTAAGATAAAGATCCCCATCTGTATAGTATTTATCTCGAAAGCAAATTTGATCCAATAAGTCTCTAAAAGGTTGAGCGTATAGTCTATCCATCTATTGAAGTTGAATATATAGGTATTAACACAAATGCCAGGGATATATTTGGATTCAAGAGTTTATTTTCTGAAACTTGGCTTATAATTTTACCTTATGTCCTAACTATTAATATTATAACCAAAATGTCATTTCTCTTGCCTGTCTGTCTTGTATTTCATACAAGATAAAGTATACTGAATTCAGTGCTCCTCATATTCGAGATCAAATTTTATAATTAATATGTACCCTTAGGGTGTATGAACTGAGAAAAATAAATATTGTTTTAGAAATCTATTCTTTATTACTATAATACTCATTTGGTTTATAAGTAATAAAAATTTCTGATAATTTTTTATTATCAATGATAATGTGACATGTAAGATAAAATATAATCTGATTATCATCGTCACCTTAGGTATTAAAAAAATTGTCAAGATAATCTTGATTTTTATTATAACTATATTTTTATTTATTAATTTTTTTTAGAATAAAAAAATCTCATTTTTAATTAATATAACAAAAAATATAAAAAAATATTTTAGAATAATTATATCCAAGGGAATTTAAGTAAAATAATATTCTAATATTTTTTTATTACCTCTAATCAAACACAATAATTATTTATATTTATCAATTTTATCAAACATAATAATAATTTATATCCAATAATCTTCAATGTAATTTATCTTTAAAATATTCTTTCAATTTTGATAATAAAATAGTCTTCAAACCAAAAGCCTCCTTAGAGTTTCAAAAGGTACATATCCTCACTAAAGCCTTAACTATAGCCAGGTTTGATGCTTGCACGAAAAAAATATTTGTTTGCGCTCTTGAGAACTTCTCATCATCCATATTTTCCTCTCTTCCAAACAATTTTGCGAAATTTGAAAGCTGTTGCTACTAATTCAATGCAGTAGTGTTATGAATGTTGTTAGGTGTTGATTGATGCAGAAGATGTTGGAAGTAGCACTGTTGCTGTTATTTGATATTGTTGATAGTGATGTGCTTGAATGTTGTAGTTTTTTGTTACTAGATAGATGTTGTTGTCTGGCACCGGTTGAAAATAGTAGTTTGCAATTATGTGGCATTGGTTGAAGAAGTTTTGTAGCAGTTTGTTGTTATTTGGCTAATGCAGAAATTTTGCTTGACTGATGAAGAACTTTGCAATTGTCTGTTGCTACAATTGTTCGTTGTTGTTTGGCTGATGAAGATATTTTGTTGTGAAGAAGTTTTGTTGTTGATTGTTTAATTCTGATTGTTAGACTGATGAAGAAATTTTGTTGTTAATAACAAAGTTAAAAGGAGTTGTTTTGTTTTAGTTTTTGGGTATTATCTTTACGATAAAATTATATATATTTATTTTGAGTATATATAAATAGATATACACTTAATACGTGTCATCAAATGATTCAATAACTTTGAATTAAAGATAAAATATTATTCAATCGCATGATTATATATGAATAACATTTGTTCGTTACGTTGTTGATGGATGCTGACGCTGGTTTAAGACAGGCCAAGTACAACAAAACAACAAGAGAAGAAGCTAGTAGCAGTTAAATGCAACTCAGTGTAAGAGATTTTAAAATTTTATGTAGTTTTCTTTAAAGACGGATGTTAGGACAAAATATAACTCCTCAAGTTTTTCTGTTAACAACAATCAGAGTGCCATCAACAATATTTTCTATTCCTGCTGCAATCTATTAGTTGCAACTCCTTTCATCTTTCAGTTTTAGTGTAAACCATAAGTACACACAATCTGCCACCGCTTATCAAATTAACAATGCAATGAAAAGTTAATAAAACTGGATTCGAATTGTGTTTATTCAAGGTTAAAAATAAATTTAACTCAAACGAGTCTGAAATGAGATCAATGATATTGTTTTAACTAACATCAAAACAATGTTATTTGAATTCAAACCGAATTCAAAGAATTTTGAGAGGAGTTTAAATGAATTTGAATTTAGATGAATTTTGGCTTAGATTCAAAAAGTTATAATATGAATGCCCATAGTTTTTAATAAATGCACCCAACCACTTAAATTAAATGTGCACAGTAACTTGTAAATGACCTTTTTGGATATTAACTGACACAGCATAAATATAAGACAAATAATATATATCGACATCTCACATTAGTATTAAATAAAATTGAAAACCCTTGCCTCCACCATTATTATACAACTCAAAGATCTCATTTCCCCCTCTAATCCATTTCCCACGTGTGAAATCAGTTCTCACATGCTACCACACATGTGCTAGCTACCATCAAACTAGCTTTGTGAATGATCCACATTCTTGGCATTCCAGATCTCTGTGAAAGCTCGAACGATAACATCATGGTGGCAAGGAGAATTTAGCCGCAAGAAGCATTTGAGAAGCTGTTGAAGGTCATCTTTATTGTAGATTTCTTTTTCCATAATCATCAGCAACATCGACTGCCGAAAATCCTGATACGGGTCTTTTGATTCCTTCACCACTGCAATGCTGTCGACCATCTTAGGGCACGGACTGGGGAGCTGAGAGGGCTTTGTTGGATCCATTTCAATCTCTGAGTCTTCCGTACAAGTGGAGGTCTCAGCGTTGAAGGAGAATGAAGTGGAAGAGAAGTCTTCGCTGTCCATTAATGTTGACGATGATTTACCATTGTTTTTCTCACAAGAACTTGAAGAAGAACTAGGGTTTATAATATTATGGGAAATTAGGGTTTTCTTGGGTCGTGGTTTTGGGTCATACACATCTGAGGGTTTCATGTTGCCACATCCACAGCCTGCATTGGCTGTGAACATAGATTTAAGGAGACTTTTCTTGTTGTTTGTAGACATCGGAGGAAGAAAACTGAAAGAAAGAAAAGAAAACTGAGATTTATTTGTTGGAAAGGTTTCAAATTTTGGATAGATTTGTTTGATAGATAAAGTGTTTAATTTGGTAAGAGTCGTTCTCAATAAAAGGTGGAAGCTTTTGGGAGATTTGAATGAGAAGGCGTTTATGGGTAAGAGCCATTTTCTCTCATGTTGTTGAGGGGGAATTTTTTTTTTTTTTTTTTTTAATGGCGGATTTTAAGGTCTGGGTTTTGGTGAAATATCTTATCTATATATTAATTTAAAATTATATATATATATTTGAAATTCAAAATGTTTGTATGTTCATGATAATGGATTACAAAGTCAACAAGTTTATTGTTTGACTTTAAATTTTTAAATTCTTATTGAAATAAATAAAAGAAACCTTTATTCAAAAAAAAAATAAAGAATTTTGTATAATATGGTATTTTTCATTCTTGTAAAAATCCATTTACTTTCAGTTAAAAAAAAAATTAATTGCACCCATAGATGTTTTTAGTAAAACATTGTCCCCGTGATGATTCCTCAATTCAATTAGAAATTTTGTTTTAATAAAATTATACATACAAACAAATTTTATAGATTTATCTGTATAAATTAAAATGATAATTTGTGATATGATTATTTATTTTTTTAATTTTAAAATTATCCAATCAAATCTTTGATTGTATAAAGAGAAATCATATGTCTAGGCTTTATAATTTATTTTTTTAATTGAACAAAATTAATGTTAAAGAAGGTAGATATCATAAATTCATCTTAATCACCACAGGACTTCCATTGATCCTTGGATTCTTGGATTTCTTTCATTTTGGTCAATTTCTTTTTTTTTTTTTTCAAAGAGTAATCTACATTCTCCCACTAAGGTTTAGCCAATAGATAATGACATAAATCAAATTATTTTACCCAAAATCTAATTCCGTCAATAAAAAATATTCTAATGCAATATCAAAAAATTAAATTATTATATAATCTTTAACTATTTCACTTTTTTAAATTATTAAATTATCCTAAAATTAACAAAATTTTAAAAATCTTTTTAGATATTCAATTTATATCAACACGAAGCCTTGTTATTTCCCCGTAGATTCATTTTCATCCCTTCTCTCACCCAACCCACCACTTCATTGGCCAAAGTTTACGATATATGATGAAACTTTTGTCATTTCTTCTATGTAATTATAATTATTTTTTTATTATTAATATTTCAGTTTTAACATTTGGCATAAATGTTTTAGTTACTGAAAATACAAGGGTGGTTTTTAAATAATTTCAACACATAATTGTAATTTGTTAATTTAGACGAACGGAAAGGCAGTAGTGGGTAAAGGCCTTTTTGAGCTCAACTTGGCCCTCTTCCTTAACCACAAATTTTGAGAAGGGAGAATAAGTTTATAATAAAAGGATAGATTCAAACTAAGTTGGTATGAATTTAAGTTTAAATTTGATTTAAATAAATTTGAAATAAATTTAACACAAACGAGTTTAAATTTAAAAGTTTAATATTTTAAAATTCAAGTTTTAAAGTATTCAATTCGATAAGCTTGTAAATTTAAAAATTTGATATAAAACAATATCATTTTAAGTAATATAAATTAAAACGATATTATTTTAATAATGAGTTAAACTAAGATCTCCCATTGAGTTTAAGTTTGACTTTTTTTTAAATAAGTCAAACTCAAACTCTTTTAAAACGAGTTTAAACTTATCTTTATTTAAATTAAATCAAGTTTGACTTGAATTTAACTTAACCATAACTATTTCCATTTTGTTACAAAATGGGAAATATTATTTTTACTTTTATTAATATAATTAGTTTGTTTTAAAATAAAATAAAATAAATTATCATATTTAAACTCATTTAATTATATAAATTATTTTAAATTCGTCCCTTGTCCAATACTAATTGGACTTAGGAAATCGTGAGGGTAAACTGGGTTTTATCATAATTGAGATGAGTCCTCTTCTGTGTCTCTCACAATGATTTGAAAACCAAATTGTACAGGATAATTTAGTCAGTTAAATTGGTTAAATCAAAAATTAATTTTAAATTTGATCTAATTAATATAAAAAATTAGTTATACTATTGATTTAGCCAAATCTGATTAAAAATCGAGTTTAACTTTTGAATTTTTTTAAGTAGTATTTGGTTTCATAAAAGTAGCAACAACCCTGCCAACCCCGTCTCTCACCTTCAACAAAACCAATTTCAAACTCTGCCCCTCTACTTCTTCCCTTCAATCTTCTAAACCCATCTTCAAAACCTTCAATATGAGAGCCATCCAACAGAAAGCACAAGAATTACAACAACCACCTTCCTCTTCTGCTTCTACTTCTGCCGAGGAAGTTACTAAAAGGTATGGCCTTGAAGCTGGTTATCTATAACATGAAGATTGTTATTTATGGAAATACAATAGAGGTTTCATGGTGATTGAATCATTCCTTATGCTATTGATGTTGTTTTCTATTGCTATATTAAAAGGTCAAAAAAGACAAAGTTCAGTTAATTTTGTATACCATTTTACATTCACCAATTAAACATAAGAAAGACTAACGAAAGAGAGGGTGGAATGGAGTAATGCGTTTCTGCAGACTGAGTTGTGTGTTGTCTCTTTTGGTTTGTAAAACTTAACTGCCTTGAAGTATATGTATATATATATTTTATAATGGATTTCTGAAGATATTCAGCTCCAAGGAGGAAGGAAAGGTAAAGAAATCAAAGGGGGGACCAAGCCAAAGAACTGCTAGCCAAATATGGAGGAGTATACTTGGCCACCTCCATTGCTCTCTTTGATTTCCTTCTCACTCTGCTATGTTTTAATTGCTGCAGGAATTGACGTTCAAGCTTTGCTACAAAAGGTCAAAAACCATTTAAGAATGTGCAAAATTCACTTTGATTTGGTAAGTTGGGGAGAGAAAATTCATGTTGTCTGTGGGAATATCAGCTGACGCAACCGGGCAAAAAGTGGGAACCTTTTCTCTGGCATATGCAGCACGCAAGGCTGCATCTCCAATAAGGTTTCTCCAACGGCAGCTCTCACTCCCAAAAGTTGAAAAGGATCAATAACTTGCTTAGATCCTACCATCCTTAATATGTATTACACATCTTTTGTTCATACTTTATCCTTAACTTTTGGGGAATCCTTTTGAAGTTAAGTGGTAAGATTTCCGACACAGTAAAACACTCATGCAATTTGGTTTGAATAATTTTTTATTATTAAAAATAAAATATTAGTATAATTATAAATTATAAAAAAAATTATAATAAAAATATTAAAATATTATTTCACTTAAATATTTTTATTATTATTATTTTAAAATATTTTTATATTAATTATTATATTTATTTAAAATAAAGATATTTTTATTTTAAAAAAATTATAACTAAATTAAAATTGATTTAATAATATTTTAATATCCAACATAATGATAATTTTGTTACCTTTTATATTTTTTAACACATCATTAATGATAATAAAAAATTAATAATTTCTTTTATTATATGATAAACTGAAAAAATAATAATGATAATAAAAAATAGATTGTCAAACCAAACTCCCTGAAAGTCTCTATCCATCACATTGGCAGCAGATACTATGACATTTTCAGTTAATCAAAATTTCCAAGATATAGTGAAAACAAAATAATAGTTTCTGATCATTTATTTTAGTCATGATCAGATTAAGTTTTTCCATTACTTGATACTGCATAATTCTAACCAATAATGCCTGCCAGTAAGGCTAATCAGATGTGCTTACAACAAACCAAAGGAATGCAATAATTTACAAGGGCTTGTACGAAAACATTCCAACTTTACTTACTACAACATCACATTGGATCATTAATATCACTCAGCCGTAGAAGACCCCCGACACCTCCTTCCTTTTCCTTACAGCCTCAGAGTTCAAGCAACATCAGGCAACTCCTAAAGCCTTGAGTCACCAACTCTGGCAAACTGCTAGGTAAAAGCATTTCCACTTACATGTACTTCTGATATATTCACATATCCGTTTCACCTTTCGAGTTTAGCAGTAGATGACACCTCTGTTGGGTTGGATGGTGGAGTTTGGGCGCGTGGCGTGCTAACAGTAGCCATGGTATAATCATCATGAAGATTACCAAATTCGTTCCATTCAACAGCAGCTATTTGTTGAGAATCAGGGAAATCTTGGTTGAACTCATTATAAGCATCAAAGAGAAAATAAGAAATAAAGATTGAAATGTCTAATCAGAAAGGATACGTTCAGTCCGCCATATGTCTGTGATGCTAACTCCAGTATCCGATAAAAGCCAGTAATCTGCATCACTCTGAAAGAAAATGGAAAACAATCAATATTGCAATAAGTGCAACTCATTTCCACATGACAGACCTTAAAAAACTGAAATTTTCCAACACAGTTTCATCAACTATTTGTTAAAGAAAGCTCTTGTTTCAAAAGTGAGAAAATCTTTATCTGTTTTTCTTCTTGTCTGAGATATTTGAATCTGGACCAGCCCAACGCCCCACTCAGTCACTCTATCAACTACTTGAATAAAGCCTTTGGCATTTAACTACATTATTTTCCATCAACAAAAATCACCCTCTCATTCTTCACATAGAAAACCAAGCAACACATGTTTCAGACATCTGGAAGAAACAAAGTTCTCATCCTTGTGCTCTAAAGAATTTTTTTTTTTCCACTGAACAAATGATATTCAATGATAATTCAACCAAAAGAAGATAAAAAACTTACATCTATTTCTGAAGGAACAATCTTCATAATACCACTCACAAAATCATGTGAGGCATTAACATCAGCGCACTCTCTGTGAGCATCTTGTCCCTGTATTTCAATCTCCTTCCCTCTGCTCTCAGTTGTCATCGTCGTCAATACAGGGTTCTCAATAAAGCCTGAACTTGATGGCAAGTTTGGAGTTGCCAAAGCACCATGTATCTCCTCAAATTTCTCTTCAAATTGACTAGAATAACAGAGGTGGCAGAAAGAGAGAGGCATCAGGATATGCAAAAAGAGGTTAATGGTAAATTAACCATAAGAAACTAGTGGTACCTAACAAGGTAGACATCTATAGGACCCATTGTGCTTCTGAGAACTATTCTGTATCTTCTCTGGGGATAGTCAACAGCCTGGTACAGAAAAGAAAGGCCGTGATGAGGAATACACATCTACAAACAAACAAGTGAACTTTTTCTAGGGATTTGCATAATTTTTGGGTTTACCTCATCAGGATCAGGGACTTCCAGAGTGGTGCCATGGGGAGCTTTAATTGCTATCAAGGTTTCATTCTACAATAAGTAATAACAACTATTTACTCATTTAACAATGTGGAGACACGGTCTCAGGAATATAGTGAACATACAACCAGTCTAAATCATCAACAGAAACACAAAAGAAAAAGACTAACCTGGAAGCAGGGTAAGTTCTTGATATCATCTTCTGTGACAAAAAGCCACCTGAGATCATATGCAAGCTAATTCAATGGTCTATTAATTAAAATACCTGACAATTATAAATTATGATATGACATGAATCAGAGAAGATATTTACTTTTGATTATTTTCATCTTCACTAAGGTCTCTTAATCTTTCTTGCATTTCTCTGCAACAATTTGGAAATGTAAGCATATGCCAAAAGGTTGCTTAAAAAACAATGTAATAGAGAAGCAATATCTCTGGCACAACTACAGAACCTTATTTGATCATCTAATCTGCGTTCCTCAACGGCAAGGCTTTCAACGTCAGCCTGCAGGAGGAGAAAAAATTTGATTAAGCCAAATCCTGTAATTTCCAGCAATATTTGGTACTATATGTTTGGCTAATGAACCATAAAATGGTGTATATTTCAAAATTTTCAAAATTACATGCATGCTGGGAAAAAATCAATCTAATGCAACTCACGTAAGCCTTATACTAACTACTTGAGGTTAAATGTAAAAAACCTAGATAGAATTCTGTTCATCTTTCACTATCCAACAGTAAACAGAAAATGGTAAGTTCAAAGGGTGGCCTTAAGGGCAGATCAAGGTGATGGCAAAGAAAACAGAGCCTCCTACAGAAAATAGATTGCCATATGGCATATGGGCCAAGTTCTTGTTTCCTAACCTGACTAGTTAGCACAAGAGACACTATCAAGTTTATGTTTCCACATCACTTTATTTTACAAGAGATCGATGAAATTTGAAATGCTGAAGTGCTACTGGATAAATTAGAAAAAGTTTCTAAGTGAAGAAAAACTAGTAATGTCTATTAAGTCTTCTGATTTTTATTATGAAAACTAATCATCTAAAACCGGTTAAAATGATGAAGAGTTGATAATAAGTCAGATCAAATGAATTTTAAATAGAATGTATTTATGGTCAGTTCATATTAAAACCAGTTAAAATGATGAAGAGCTGATTCAGTTTTAGTGCTGAATGCAGTTATCAGACATAAACTAAGACATCAGAGAGAGTTCAAGTCAAGATGAAGTTTTTCACTCACCTGTAAACTTGAAGCATTTTCATCAGCCTCCCCTGGCCTTGAGACATCGACGCCCCTGGCATTAATGAAAGCACAAGTCAATGCAGATCAGAAGCAAAACCATTAAACAATAAAAAATGACAAAGTGTGCAAAATTCAAGATATAAATACATACTTCCACTGAATTCTGTTCTTGAGTTTCTTTTCTATAAGGCCAATACCTTCCAGGACATTTGTTATGTCATATATCCGCCTCTTTTGCACCTGTGGCAAAAGACAACCTTCTAGTAATTGAAAAAATGATATAGAATTGGATGAAGATAAGAAGTTTTTGTTACCTCTAAAGTGTCAGCGGCTTTATTTAGATCAAGAATACCATCCTCAGCATGCTTGATCAAATTTATGAACTTCTTTGTCAAGAGCCCTGAATTAAAGGACATTGTTTCACTCTTAATAATGTACTTGCTCTAGATCAAAAGCTAGGCATGAAGAAATTTTGAAAAATAACCACCATTTATTCATTGATATAGTAAAGAGTAAAGAGGAAAAGAAATGCAAAAGAATAAAAAATTACCCAGGGAGCTGTCATATCGGCAGGGACCAGTTGGTGTGAGATTGTTGCCAGGTGACGCTGTGACAATAATTTTCATCGATTACATCAACTTTTATTTCCATATAACCTGCTCAAGAGTTGACTATTTATGCAAATAAAGCTAACTGTAATTGCACCTACCAATTAATTCCTTTTGATATATACCATTCAGTCAGTATATGTGAGAGAGAGGTCCTAGAATTACATATTTGTGACTCGCTAAAACTAAAAATAGTAATGCTTACCCAGATTTGAAGTTGAAGTTTGTGGTCCGGATTTACTATTCTTTGCAAGCCTTGATGTTTTTGGCACCTTTCCCCCTTTTCCTGATACAGGTGTCTGGAGAGGGCTAGTAACTATTTCAGTGTATCCAAGACCAGATGTCCGCTCACTTGAATCAACTTCATTATCAGCAGGGCCACTCTTCCGCTTTAATAGCTAATAAACATTTTCAAATCACAATAAGCAAAACGTGCAAATAAATTTAGGAGTATAAAGGATCAAATAAAGAAGGAAAATCATGGCTTCAATAAAAGATATAAGAGTCCTTTAATTTGCTTTCCAAGTCACAGGACAATCAAATGAAAGAAACACTGGATAATAGCCTCTTTCATTGAGCAAGCACTATTTAACAAGCAACTTCAGCAACAAAAAGATGATTTTTTTTTTTTAATCTTAATCACCAGAAATTTAAGCTGTAAACCGTCAAAGGTTTCAATTCTAACTAACAAAAGGGAACGTGATGTTCGCCTACAAAGGTTAAATAGTTGAGAGATTTAGAGAAGCTCCATTTTGGTACAAGAAAAAGGCAGCACAAACAAACAAGCAGATCCTAAAACTCAGAAATCTTCTCCATTATAACAAGGAGCATTTGTAATTGATTACAGTGGCCAAAGACCTTATAAAACCACCAACCAGAAAAATTCAGATTAAGAAAACACAAAATCACACTCACATGAAAACATTGAACGGGCAGCCTTCAACAAATCTAAGCCCCAAAAAATAATTCTCATCACTGGTCACACAAAACCCACATTCTAAAACTCAGACAAGCAGATCCACATGAAATTCACCCATCAGAAACAGTAAATCACAATTATACTAGAAAAAACACAACCTCAGAAGTTAGAGTAACAAAATTAACCAAAATTTACATTAACAAAAAAAAAAGAGTAAAATTCAAGCCAAAAAACCAGTTAAAAAGATAAGCTTACTGGAGATTTAACTACGATGCCCTCGGATTCTTGATCGGGTGGGCGAGGGTCGGCGGCAAAGCGATGATAATCAGCGGGAACTGAAAACGGCGGCTTCATAGAAGAACATGGGAGCTGGCGCTTAAACGACTGCTGCATGAAAGTGTCGTTGGGCTGTGTAGAGAAGTTATGCGTCTGTGAATTGGACATGGAAAACAGAAGCCAAATGGAGATTGAATTATTTGGGTAATTTTAAAGCAAGGGTTTGGGAAATTGAAAGAAATATTCGGTGTAGTGAAATCGGACGTGTAATGAAGTGAAAATAATTGGATTGAAGAAGGAAACAGAAGGGGGATCTGGCGTTTGGGAAGAGAGAAAATAAAAAAAGCGGGAGAGAGAGTGAGTAGAAAACGAGGGAAAGAGTTGAGAAAGGAGGGAATTTGGTTCGGATGTAGATGTGGAGGGAAGCGCTCATAATTAATTAATTCATAAATAAATTATTTTTATTTTTTGTCCATTTATATTTATTGAGACTCCCACTCACTCACCAAGCATATATGTGATTGTGATAAAACCAGCTGGTCTCTCATAAAAAATATATATATTTAATAAATATTTCTAAAGGAGGCGAGAATATATATACATATATGTAAATTATCAAATTGTCCCCTTAATTATTTTAACATTTAAAATTTATTTTTTCTTTTTTAAAACCTATTTAAAGAGAACAAATTATTAATAAGGATATAATGGTAAATTAAAAAATAATTAATTTATGCAAAATAGAAAAGATGAGATTTTTTATCCAATTTTCAATAATGGAGGACGTAGAAGGGAGGTGATGAATTAAAAGAATCGGCGATTGGCGCCTTTTGAGAAGGAGAATAAAGTGGCGATTATTTGGCGGGCATGACTCCACCAACTAAAACGCCTAACTTTTCACCGCTTTGTTCGGATTTATTCTAACTTGATTTTATTTGTAATTAATTAAAATTAATTAACCTAAAACACATTCGTCTCGTCTGACTTTAAATTCCATTTTAATAACACTAATCTTTGTCGACAACCGAACATGGATAATAAAACAAAAAGTTGTGTAGGTCTTTGCGACAGGTCATTGAAATTTGGGTAACAAGCCCATTATTCTATAATTAGGTGAGAAAGGTCTTAATAGGTTGCCTTTATCTAACTTAAATGGTGATATAATATGTAGCATTCATATTCATATTTGAGTTGCAAACAAATCAAGTCACTCTTAAGTTTTATACGGCTGGGTTTGTATTGAATCAGGTTCAATTTGATTATTATCGAGTTTGATATCACTGTTCAGTTTAAATATAATATTAATATCAATAAACTGATAAAAATTTAAACTCTTATATTTATATCTTTAAAATTTTATTTATTAACTTTTAAAATAAAAGATAATCGATAATTGGGTTATGAAATTTACCATAATTTATTAAGCCTTTGAACTTTGCATAAATGCTATCACATTCATAATTAATTTTAATACATAAGTAAATTGTGATCACAAACTGTGATCATAACCAACCCGTATCATTTTACACATATACTATGACCATAACCAGCCTGTATCATCTACACGTTATGATCGACATCTTTTAATGTAGTCAGCATGAGAATCTGTCACTCCATCTCTCCCATTTCCAATCACTTTCCTTACAGAAGTCATAAATTATGTGTTATCTACTTGAACAAATGGGCTAGATCAGGGTCGTCCAAGTTCACCTCCAACCATCCATTTAACCGCATGCACTCTATATAATGATCAGGTGGCTTCACTGCACAAGGTTTTTTGGGGGTGAATCCATGAATCCTCTTGACATCACGGGTAAGCCATCGAACATAAGCACGGTCCACTGGAGGAACAATTTTCAAGAAAATTTCTTCCCTTTCTTGCTTCACAGACACCGGTTTGTTTCCCATGTCACCTGGCAAGTTTCAAAAACAGAAGCAGTGAGCTAAAACATCTTCCGATCAGTTCAGAAACAATAAAAGCTACAGAAGATCACATTCCTATTTGATGAAGAGACTTTATTTCCACCCAATGATTTATCTTATTGTGGCATCCTCCAAAAATCACTCTCATTTACTAATGAAAAGCATGACTAAAAACAATTTTGTATTAACAGGAATTTGTTGAATTGTGAAACATGCACAGATGTGCAGAGTCTCTCAACATATATAAGGGGCTACTAGCTAATCTTTTGCCAAAATGAGCATCACTTAAATGGCACTAACCAACTCAGTAACCACAGGGATTCAAATTTCTGTGTAGGAACTTGACTATGGTCTGCATAGAGATTTAGGATATCAATAAAAACCAAACCACTGCATAATGGAGTAGAGTTTCAAACTTCCTCAATGAAATTTGGTTAAGACTGCGTCAGAAATTATTATTTCTCAAAAAAGAATAATAATTATTAGACTGCGCAAAAGACAGTATGAAATAATTAGCACAGAGATTCTTCTAAAATAAAAATAAAAATACAAAAAAAAAAACCAACCTTTTTCATAATAAACAACATATAGGTGGTACTAAAAATACTAATTTTCCATGCAGAATTAAAATACTGAAGGAGAACTTCGAACACCTACAAGTTCAACTAACAGTGGAAGCAATTAATTGCATTTTTAGACTTAACATCATAACTTTCCGGGAAGAAAATAATAATTGAAAAAAAAAACCTAAAGAGAGAAAAACATTTAATATACCAATTATTTATGAGAAATTAATCTATATGTCCACCGCTAAAAACCATTAACTCATTAGATCATGGGTTTCAGGAATGAACCTCGAGTCACAATCAAGTGCTCATCCTTCTTGAATAAAGCTGCCTTATGCAACACACATACACACACACACATATATAAGAATCAATTCCACATACCTTTCTCTTAAATAAGCTCCAAAAGCAAGGCCACAAGAGCATATTGATTGATCAGTCATATCACATCAATATCGTCATAAGAACATACATTAATTTATGAAATCATATACATACAGCACGTTTTATGAAAGTGCTTTACAGAAAACATATTTGTCTGTTGTGATTTTAAAAAAGATCCAGTCTACTTATCTCCTTGTGATCTCATGTGTGTGATATAGGCTTTCGTTCTTTACTCTTAACATCAAAAATAAACTTTGCATAGGTATTTTCATATCCAACATAAATCTCTAGGAGGCCATAAGTATCATCACCTTTATCTTACATAACATTCAGCATTACCAGTATCTAAAGGCAAGGCCTAAATCAAACTTTAAATTACCAGTAAACACGTATTTTGAACCACAATACTTTTAGAAAATCTCAAAGTTAACGAGGGCTTCACATAACTTTTGTTTTATGGTTTATCAATCTAGCTAGATGATTTTTTGGATTAACATCTGTTATCATAACTATTTTCCCTTAAATTGCAGGGCAAGAAAATTGACAATTTGCTAGTAAACACTCATAAAACCACTACTCTGAAAATCATAAGTTCTTGAAAAGTTAAACTTGTCAAAAATGGTTTTGTAAAATGACATCATGTTGAACAAAAACTTTTAGGTCTCAAACACAACTTGAAAAATACTCTAAAGAATTACAAACTTTGACTTTTCAAGTGAAACAAATTGAATAAACATTCCTAGAGATGCCTAATATGATGTATATAAATAGATGAACATCAAACCAGTGGCAAACTTTTGATACAAATTTCAAAAAATCATCTACTACATTCACACCTGTAATAAAACTAAAATCTTACTAATCAATTTTCTTATTCTAAAAATCACAATCAAATACTACTCTCTTGTTTTTGGTGTTACACCTAACATCACCAGTGCCTGAAAAAAAATTAGAAAAATGATTTAACTGTCATTAATTTTGAAGATGTGTTGAAGAAGAATATTCAATGCATATTTATCACAGCAGTAAAACTATGTGTATCCACTTTTGGGTATACCCATTTGTGTTATTATATGATTGGATGATTTTGAATTAATAATAAAGTAACACCCAATCACAAGAGGACACATCATGTATATACTCATTTGTGTATACAAAAGTGAGTTCGCATAACATTACTCTTATCACAGAATCTGATCCTAGTTACTTAAAATTCTAAGTCTGCTGTTGTATTTACATGCTTGCTGAATTATATCTCTTCAAGCCCAAACACAAGTCAAACAGAATGCCATCATGTTCACTCAATAACACCATTGTTAAATAAGATTACAAGAAAGTATTAGTTTCAAACTCCAATTCCAGAATTAATAAATAGCTTAGTTGCACTTTTTGAGTCCGGAAAACGCCCACAATTACCGATTGAATTCCAAGAATTCGTTAACTAAGAAGAAAGAGCTTTAAATTCAAACACGGTAATATGTAAGCAAAAGCAATCCGATTGTTGTAATGACGAAGATAACCTCAAAAACCATTTCATCAGGCAAAATTACACAAAAACAACAGAAATTATGGCACTGAAGCAACAGAAGCAAAAGTTTAAGACCCAAAGAGGAGAAGAATGAAACATACCGTAAATGCTCTCGGATGAGGTTAAGATGGAAGATGATCACCAGAAGAATTGAAGAAAAAGGCTAAGGTAAATCAAGGCCTCACAATAGATACCATTGAAATAAAATAATTGCAATAATTCCAACATAAATTCATTATTTACGAAAATACCCACCAACTCCGCTTGAGGGTATTCGATTAAAATATTGTTTTTTTTTTTTAAATAATTTAACCTGCATAGAGGAACAATTCAGTGAATATTCAACAACCCATTCTACTATAGAATTAATTCTAGGCTAAATGACTATTTCCCACTCACTCCTAAAATTCTTCCCTTTCGCAATTTGATTATGGATGATGAAAGGTTTAAGAAAATGGAAAATTGATAGCCCACCAAAGGTTTCAACTGGACAAGAATGGATGATGTCCGCATGGTCACGAGGATGAGACTTACTGACATCCATTGAGTCTTTTGTATTGGCGTTAAATAATTTTAAATTAATAGATAGGAAAAACCAAAAATATTCTCAATGGAATTGCAACAATAAACAAGAGCATGGATTATATTATATTAAATCATCTTAAAAAGGGAAAAAATTTCAACAAAAAATAAGGCTAAAAACCTAAATATGAACCCTACATTTCTTGGCACCACCCATTAAGTTCCCCGAATCGCTATACCACGAAAGACTGACGGCCACATTATCACACAAAATCTTGGCCCGCTTCACCTTCATCCTCCAGCTGCCGTATTTGAAACTAGCAAAAGCCTCCAACCTCAAATCAAACCTCACCGACCCACGGCTCCTCTCCCGCTTTATAACATTCATCGCTTTCTCCCCAATGTACGAACCAACCACCGTTAACTTGGCGGTCAATTTCTTCTGACTGCGGATGACTTGAAAGAATGGCGGCATTTGCGTTACTGACAAGGTCACGGAGTTGTAGCTAATCGCCGAAACGACGTTGTAGTAGTAGACGCTCATTTTCTTGTTTAGGTTATATGCTTGCAGGCGCGCGTTCCAGTTGGCAGTGAGTTGAGATTTGCTCATAGAGAAGTTGGAGACCGAGAGAGCGGTGAGATAGAAAACGGGCGGACGTGGACGGACGATGAGCCAGAGGATGAGCACGATGGAACAGATGATAATAGTGACGACGGCCAATGTGATGAGAAAGGGGCGGAGAAAGGCGGGGCGGCTGTAAAAAGGAGTTTCGTCTTGGTAATAAGAATTGTCGGCGTAGGGCTGGGAGGGCGGCGGTGCGGAAGGGTAAGAGCAGGCGGTCTTAGGAGGAGGATCAGGGTTGCCAGTTTGGTTGGGAGGAGGGTAGCCGGTGGCCATTTTGCTGAAGGGCAGTTTGGTGAAGAGTTGAGAGAGAACGTCATCGGCGAAGTAAGCACTTAAAGGAGTCAGGAAGTGACTTCTTGATTCGCCTTGGATTTTTCGTTTAAAGAGGTTTCCATAAATGAACAAATTAGATTTTCGAGTTTTTTTTTTTTTAAAGAGGTTACCAAAAATGAACAAATTAGATTATCTCAGAGATTTATTATTATATTAAAACAATTTGACATATATAAATAAATCCACTTAAACACAAATTGATATGCATAAATAAAATTACATGTATTATTAATATAAATAATAAATAATGTTATGTTATTATATAATTAAATAATTTTAAATTATTAATAAAATAATATTTAATAATATTATAATATATTATTATTGTATATAAATTTTTATTTATTATTTATTTATATGGATTTGCATGCTAATGGAATGGTCTCACATATTTACGAGTATAGCATGACATGAAGGAAAGGCATGCATGAACTAAAGGCGATTTTGCAGTGTGTGCTGGGCAAACTCCTTCGGCTTTTAGGTTTTGTTTGTTTTTGGGAAGTGCCGCCGTTTCCGCGTTTAAGTGAGGCTTTTGCATCATGCACGCCCAAAAAAGGCAAGACATCTTCAGTTGACAAGCTTTTCAACTTGTATGACGTTGGGAATGAAGCCAAATAACGTATTCGTGACTACCCAATTACAGACAGAATTCATATTCTGTGTGCCATCAAGCCTGGCAAATGGAATAATAAAAAATAAGCGCTTCTGGTAGAAGGGTACCATTTTCAGACTGTTCGTCTGTCGAATCTTCATTGAGAAGAATAAAATCACTAACAGATTGAAATGCATAGAAATTTAGTTTTTAATAATTGTGGTTATGAATAATTTTATGTTGATTAAAGAAGACTAATACTGTTCTGATTCGATATGGATAATCAAATAATAAAGCGTTATTTTAAGACTATTTTACTTTTTAAAAAATAGTAATCACTTTAAAATTTAAATGTTTATTATTGAAAGTTAAAAAATCGTTTTATTTTTCTTAAAAATACAATAAAAATAAATAATGTTATCCAAGACTTTACACAAAATGAGTGTTAGCTTTAAGGTTCCTAACAAATTAAAATATATTAGTCAATTAAGTATTAAAAACCGCCATTCAAAAATGTTTAAATCAAAAACTTAATTATTTTAATACAGAAAAATTTGAGAAAATTGATGCATTTAAAAGTTTTTACATGTCAAGGATTCTTGTAATGTTAAACTTTTAATTGCATATTGGCCAAAAGACTTGGTCCCACCCCAGCCCCAGGTATAGCGAAAACCCAAAATAATCATTTTTAACTTTTAAAAATGAAAACATGTATTTATGAACAAAATTCTGTTAAAAAAATATAGTTAAAATTAAAGATAAAATTATTATTTAACAAAAAAAAAAACTTCAAAAACATAAAATTTATTATATTTCCTTTCTAAGTTTTAAAAACTAACAACTTTATTCCTACTTATTAAATTTTTAAACGTTGAAAAATAGCATTTCTCTCCCCCCTCCCTCAAGACTTAAAGTTTTCTTTCTCCCCACTTCTGCCACTGATGACAACTCTTTTAACTCTAATTCGTAGAGAAAAGTTTGACCTTTTCTTCCTAAGCCACAACATCGTCTGGATTGATTTATCTAGATGACAATGTCGTCATCCAGACGAAGCGTCAATAAGTAACTCTTTGTCTAGACATTGTCATCCAGACAAAAATCATCTAGATTTTCAAACAATTTTCATCGACCTGTAACCAAAAAAAAGAGGGAGGAGAGAAAGATAAAGTAGGAGAGAGGATGACAAATAGTTAGAGACAACAAATTATCGTTGGAAAAAATCATAAGAAATAAATTGTCACTTTTTAAACTTTAAAGGAAATTTTGAAAGAAAAATTGTGAGATTTTCATTTGAAAGAGAAAGATGTGACAAAAGTTTTATTTTTAAATTTTTTATTAAAAGATAGTTTTATCCTTAATTTTAACTGAAATTTTTAACATAAATTGTTTTATTGATGGGTATTTAAATTTTAAAAAGTTAGAGGATAAGACTTTGAGTTTTATTATAGGGTAAAAATAAGTCTTTTAGCCTTCCGTATTTTATAACTTATATATAAATCTTATATTTTGAAATAATTTTATTTTGTTCACATTCATGTCAAAGAACATGCAAAGGAACACGCGCTTATGAATCATCTCAAAGTCCTTGGCCTTTGTCGGTTTTATAAACATAACGCCCAATCTCTTTTTTTTCTTTAAAGAAAATTGTGCTTTTAACCGTTTAACTTAACTATGCCGAAGTTAGGAAAATAATAATAATAATAATGGCCACAGCAATCAATATCCACAAAGAGGGAAAAAAAAATTGCACGTTTCAAATTTTGATCAAGTAGCAAGTTATCTACTCTCCCAACTTTAAGATGCAGAGATAATTGCTATGTTCACTGTCTTCAACTATTATCAAAGAAGATCCCCCTTTTAAATAGTTTTCACAAACCTTTCCGTCGCTGAGAAAGAGCCACACAAATTAACATGAACAAAACTCAAGCAGCAAATGCTAACTGCTTAAGCTCCAGGATGAAATGTCTAAGACACTATATTTGCCTTTCACTAACTCTTAAAATGAAGGTAAATTCCAGCTTCACTATGCAATCTATCTTTATTTCTCCAGAGATTAATCTAGTTTAAATCAGCCAGGAAGAAACACAGGGACACTTTGTTAATAATTCCACTGAAACTTGCATACACCACATGCGACATCATCTTAATACATTTGGCTCAAAGATATGATCATGTAACCGGTATTGTCACTATGTACAACAGAATGCACTAAAAGAATTACAAAATGAGAAGAGGAGAAAGAACAGATTTGATTGTTCCATTCAAATTCAGAAGGAACTTGAATATGCAAAAGCATGTCTAAAAACTAAGAATTACTATCGTGATATCAATTAACTAAAAATAAAAATGAGCCTGCCGCCAGACATGATGTTTCATGAACTTCGTCCACATTCCTCAATCATCATTCCTTTAAGACTTTTTGCTAACCAGATAGCTGTCTCCCTTGGGGAGACCTTGTCTCGACCGAAAGGCTTCAGAACAACTGCAAGCTCTTCCAATCTATTTTGCTGCAGCAACTCCGCTGATAGTTCTAAAAGCCCTTCAAGTGCCTCTGCCCTCTGCCTGAAAGACTTAACATCTAAGATCTCCTTTGCTGGTGTTTCTTCTTCTATTGTGGGGGAGTATGGTTTTGTTTGCTCAGAAGAATTAGATATTGGTACGGAAGTGGGAATTCTTACATCCATTTCCTTGGTACTTAAATGATCCGAAAAATCTGATTTCAAACTCAAGGCATCAGAGCTACTTGATGATTTATGGGCCACCGGGGAGGTTATATTCCTCATTTCCAGTTCATCCCTCACCACACTTTTGAGCTTCCCAACATCCACATTTTGAACCCCCATCTCCACAATTTCCATCAGCTGCTGCTCACTCCCAACCCGGAAACTGCTGTGCCTTATAACATGTATAACATCTTCAAAGGCAGGAGAACGTTGCGCAGAAGCTGGCTTTTCAATAGCTGGACTTTGCAAAATTGTTCCTTTATCCGGCTGCAAACTATTTTGACTAGGAGAAATAGGTGGTGGGACAGAAGCAGTAATCTCTGCTACTGAAGATTGAAGTTCCCTCGGACTAAATTTGTCATCACCATTATTAGATGCAGATTTTGGATTTGATTGGAGCAGTACATCAGGCCTACTACTGGGCTTGCTTACAGTAGCATCATCACTAGTACTAGGCCTCCTTACAGGGGTATAATCAATAGTTTCAGGCCTAATTATAGGGTTAATATTGGTAGGCCTGCTTATAGTGGCATTATCAATAGAATTTGGCCTGATAATAGGGGTAATATCAATAGTTGTAGGCCTGCTTAGAGGTGTGTCATCCATACTACAATGCCTGCTTAAAGGTGTTTCCCCTTTACAATCAAATATTTCCTCAGAACTCTGAATAGCTGCATTTGAGTTCACTTGCCCATCAGTAACTCTATTCCGAAGATCTGAGACAGCCCCCGAGATTTCATCCAGACATGTAACAGTTTTATGATCATATCCGTGGTTTTGCCCAGACATATTTCCAGGGATCTTAGATAGCAAAGAAGTAGGTAAGCAGCTTGCTGGATGTGATTCTAAGACATCTGAGTGGGTTATTGTAACTTGATCAGTGTCTGTCTGTTCTGCCATGTCAATAAAAGGAGTTGTGGCATCATCACAAAGCTCAACTGCATGAATTGACACTGATGACGAGACAGAATTGCTGCTATCAGTTTGCATTGCTTTGGAAGGTCCAACAACAGCCTTCTTGGACTCCATTGAGGTCTCCCTACAAACATGACTTAAGCAATCATTGGGCACTTGATGAGGAATACTCTCAGGCTCCTGATTCATCACAGTTGGAGCCTGTTTCAAGGTGTTGCTCACTGAATTTGGCAAGTCAATTCCAACTTGCCTCATCCTTCCAGGAAAAGAAGTTCGTCTAGCAGTATTGGGAGGAGGAGTTCTTTGTCTCAACTTGGCAGGGAGTCCATCTTCAACATGTTTCATTGGACCAGGAGGAGGAACCCCTTCATGTCTAGGTTTTGTCTTGGGAGGGGAATCAATAACAGGAAACTGTAGAGATGAATCATGGGGGAAATCAGTAAACGTATCAAAACAAATTAGAAATAATAAGGATACACAACCTAATGACATACCTGATGCTTTAAAGGATTTGAACCTGGCAACCATTTTGCAGAATCAAACCCTAATTTTGCTTGTGCGCCAGCTGGTGTATCTGTATTCGACTTCAAACAAGGAGCAACAGCACTGGGTTTCAGGAGTTTGGTTGAAGCCTCTGTGTTACTTCTTTGGGTTGGCACACCTACAGCCTTTACACGATTGCCTCTCATTGGGGAACCATTTTCTCTAGCTTTGCCTTCTTTCAAAGCCATCATTATACTTTTAATGGTTTTTGGCTGCTTAGATTCAACATTGGATCCCTGCTCACCAAGAGAGGGTTTCATCACCCTTCTATCTTCCATCTTGACAATGCAAACATCAGAGCCCTGTTCTTCTTCACTTGGTGGGGGCTGCTCAGAGCCATCATCATCAATGGAAATTAAATCTGTGTCAGTGCCTTTACTTTCACTATTGGACACCATTGTTACAGTGTTTCTACCACTTGAAAGAAGACTATCTTTATCACTACTTGAACTATTACTATTCTGGCTTTCAGCCACATTCTTCCTGGATTCACGTGCAGTTGAAATAGGCTTCTCTGGGGAGGAAGTTGCTGCAGGACTGAAAGATGGATGGCATTGATCAACATAACACTGCAGGTATGGGTGGCTTAAAATTTCTGATGCCTGACCAAAGTTTAAATTTAAACTATTCAGATGAAGTCCAGCTTATCTAAAGTTGACACAGTGTGTTTGAGAATGCTTACACTTGGCCGATGCTCAGGGTTCTTTCTCAACATACCTTTGATAAGAGTTTTCCTGTAAAAATCAATCAACATATTTATTGTTGAGCATCCCACGTTAGTTGAGAACTAAGCTGGCTCTGGGTACATAAGTGTGAAGGAAAGTCTTAACCCTTTACTAGTTTTGGGGTGGAAGAGGCCAATAGCACTTTTCAAGGCCCAACAAGTGGTATCAAATCCCAACATTTGGAACAGTTCCATCCAAATCCACTATAGTATAGGTCATTTAAAAGTTCCAACCTAGTAACCTAAAAGCCTAGAAAGGGAGGTTGTTTTTTACTCTCTAGTTGATCTGGTTCAGGAAGCTTAGATGAAGAGGAGGTTTCATTAACCTTACTCCTCGGTTGGCCTGCTTGGTTGAGGGGGAGGTTGTTGTTGGACCAATGTGTAATAGGGCAGGATTACTGAGTTTGGTTGGGGATTAAGTTGAATGTAGATATATAAACGTGAGGAAGAATCTCACCATTTGGGCTCCATTTTAGGGTAGGAGAGGCCAATAGCACTTTTCAGGAGTCTTTTGCCAAAAATAATAATAATCTCTCCCCTCCCCACCCAACGAAAAATAAAATCTAACACACAGTTGCAAGCACACATGCAAAATGACCCTTAATACTACCATCACCACTCTATCTCACAAAATTTAATGCCCAACAACAACAATGGTAAAACATTTACAATATTAATAAATCCCATGAATATTTCATGTATTATGTATACATGCAAGAATGATACACTTCATGCCAGCACATGAAATCTTACAGTGATGGTGAATAGCATGAGGGTAAAGGGCCAATTGATGAACGGTTTATCTTGCTTATCAACCCTGCCATATCCTGAACAGAGAAGTTAAATATAGACCAGGTTAATTGAGTAGAATTATTTATATGATCAATAACAGCTTTAAAAAGGCAGCCTAAAAACAGAGAGCCTTTGCAAAGAGCATATCAATACACCACTCAACATTAGAGGTAAGCTAAATACAAGCATAAAAATCTACTGAGTACTTATCTAATTAGTTTCTAACATGATAAGAGTACTTTCATATCATTAACAAACTGTGAAGACAAGGATATATGGCTATCAATTGAAAGAACCAAGAGAAATCTTACAAAAGCTTTGAAAGCAGGGCGATGAGCAGCCATCTCATACATGCAGCACCCTGATCAACAAAGAATAACTTTAGCCATAGAACAAAATCACAAAGTACAAAGAAACTCTAGAAATACATACCCAGAGACCAAATATCAGATTTGAAACCATAAGGAATATCAGCAAGGAGTTCAGGACACATGTAATTGGGAGTTCCAACCACCTGCATAAAAAATAAGATCCATTAATATAGCACAGGAATTCATATATTAGTTGTTCAGCTTGCAACAAGTTCTGCAAGTTACTAACTTATTTGTAATAAACTTGTTTCATTGTTCATGGATGAATCAAATAGTATAAAACTGGAAGTTTCTCATGCCCATTACTGGATACATCTAATTAATATATGAAATTATCATTCCCTAAAGAAAAAAATAACTTGGAAGAGAAAACATGATTGAACTCCAACTTTCTAAAGGCAATGAAAATTACAAAGAGAGAGAGATGCACATACGGAAGATGCCAAGTCATCTGCCTTCAAAGTCTTGGCAAGTCCAAAATCCCCTTAAATGAAAATAAAAAAAGAACACACTCAGTATGCTAACAAAACAACCATATCAAGTGAAGGACCCAGTCTTCACGTAATGAATATAAAAGAAGACTCACCAAGTCGGACATCTTGATCTTTGGTAAGAAAGATGTTGGAACACTGTGGGGACAGGGAACTATATATATCAGACCTTAAAATCTTTGAATGAAAATGCAGATAAAAGCTAAACCAAAAATCTAATTATTCATACACATACTTTTAGGTCACGATGAAGAACAAAATTAGAATGCAGGTATTCGACTGCCAACAGTAGTTGTGTAAACCACTTGCATAGTTTCTGCGCAATGTTCACAAACATGATGTGAACCTTAAGTTCAACCAGGAAAAAAAACAGTACTTAAATTTATATGCCCAATAAAAAATTAAAGTACCTCTTCAGGGAAATAGACTCCATTTGATTTTTTCATCAACTCAGCCCTGTTACAGGATTATTCAAGAAGAACATGAACACATTGCATAAAACAAAACAATCAAAAGAACTTGAAAGAAAACACGTTTTTAATATTAGTTTGTCACTCACATGTCTCCCCCTTCACAGTATCCAGTGACAATGCAAACATAACAACCCTACGATTGCACATACATAAATCTTTTCATTTTATAATTCAGCTCAAAATGAAAACAGAAGGAAAAGCAACACTATTGACTTACTTTCTCAACCCAGGCTTCCTTAAACTCAACAATGTAAGGGTGTTGAATTCGCGCAATAAGAGCCATCTACATTTCAATCAACAATCCATAACAGACGAATATAAATAAACATAACAAATACAAAAACAAATTAATAGATCACTGCCTACATTGCACCTACCTCTTGATGTGCCGATCTCCTGCAACGATCCGTTTGTCTCGCCAACCGAATCTTCTTCAATACATACCTGAAATCGATCAAAGATCCAATACAACAAAAAACCTTAAAACACTATACACATTTCAAAACGAAACACATTTCTTACACCACTCACTTCTTCTTCTCGGCCTTATGATTCACAAGAATTGCCGCACCAAACGCGCCACGACCGATCTGCTCCATTATCTCGTACTGATCCATTCGAGACTCCATTGCTACAGTAAACTTTATTTTTCTCATGCGATAATCACCGGATCTTAAAGTGAAACTTTCCAATGCGTAGAAAACGCCACCGTTTCGATCATGGATCATCAAATTATTTAATTCTTCAGTCAATGAAACATTTTCGATTCTCGTCTTTCAATTCTGATGCGATCCAATGCTTTTCATTTCTTTGTTTCCTTTTTTCCTTGCCTTTTATCGTTTCAGTCACTTCACTCTTCACTCTTTCTCTTTAACCTGTTTTTCCCATTGAGAGCGTAGACGAGAGTAGTTTTTTTAAGTGAGGATTATGAAATTATATGGTTAGTTACAGATACGCTTCAGTCTACGCCGACAAAACCAGCTATGCTCCAGAGTTTACTTCAGCTCTACTGCTTTGTCTCTCACAAGACAGTAAGATTTTCAAAATTCAACCACCAAGAATTCAAGTTAAATTAAATTTACATATTATGTTGGCAGGAAAATAAAAATATCCATATGTTAAATAATTTTATCAGATGATGAAGCATACCTACCATATTCGATCAACGCAATTCTGATGTAATAAATTATGATGTTAACTAAACAATGAACAATAGACAGATCATAATTATTCATAAGTTGACAATTCAAAACAATGATTAGAGTGTTGTACAACCAGCAGCAGCAGATAATACCACTCCATTAATAATGCACCACCATTTGGTTTCGTTATTTAATGTCTTCATAAATTAGCATTATAATAAAAATAATTATATTCACAAGAAATCTTATTTAAATTAGATATTTTTTTGAACAAATTTGAGAAAATAAATTTTTAACCCATTTTTTAATTATTAAATTAAATTAATTAAAAATATAATTTTGATATATTACTTATAATATTATTATTTTATTATAATTGTATGACACCTGAATCTTACTACAAATATGAAAGGCTGAGAAATACATAGTATGATACACCTTGTTAATTGGGAATTGAATCTGAAGACAAACAAGCTAAGCTTTGCACGAAGCAAGTGGGCACATGGATGGTAGAGCATGTTAGCCTACAACGGGTAAGTGATCATTTTAGCTTGAATATTAGGAAACGTGGTGGTCCTTTGCTTCGAGCCTCAAGTTATTGCGACAATTGGGAATACAAAGGCACATGGCTAGCTATACACATTAACAACACCGTATAATTATGAGTAATATCATATATATACATATTTTTTATATATAATTTGAATATATAAATAATTCATTATCATATGATTGAGTATTATTTATTTTTAATTTAAAATCATTCGATCATATAATAATATATTATCTATATATATATTAATTATATTTTAAAAAATAAATACACATAATTTTATTATTATAACTATTATTAAAGTGGATTCTATCTATCTTGTTTTTGTAATGTAATCAATTCAGATTATTTATTTGATTAATAAACTAATAAGATAGGGAGGGAAATACAAAGTAAATCGCTTGCAAGAACCGATCCTCGTAAAGAATCCACGTGGACTATTGCATGAATAGGATATTTGTTAGGAAAATGTAAATATTTAAACCTGTTCAAGAATTCAGTAGGTATATATGATCCCAACTTATGTTTTAAATTTAACAAAAAAAAAAATCATAGAATATTGTTAATGGAAGTTTGAAATATGATTTGGGTTTTTTTTTTCTTTCTTTGTTTTATTTTTTAATCTTCTTTTTCGCTTTCGATTGATTGAAAAATGGCTGTGTGTACAGTGGAATCAAAAGAGATCGTCCAAGAATGATGGCGTAGTGCACATTTGTTCTTTTATTATATATTTTTAATATATTTTCAATCAGATGAATTTTGAACAAAATTGAATGTACGGCCGAAAGGTTACATCCAAACCATAATCATGTGATAATTAAGTTCCCACTTAGGCTAGGGCCCAACAAGAAGTCCAAAGTAGGCCGAAATGTTAGCCCAATCCATGCCTAACATGGTCTTGAGCCGAGAGCTGGTCCAAGAGCCAAAATTGCCTGGATAACGATTTAAGGGTACAATCTGCAGTGATGATGATTTAGAGTAGATAGAGGAGGTTATTGAGTTGGAGATGGTAGTTAGAGGCGAAGAAAACAAATCTTAGGTTTTGAAATAAAAATATAATTTATCAAAATTGGAAAACTTAAAAAAAACGAATTTATTAGTTTTTTTTTAATTTGAAAAAAATATAATAAATTATATATTTTTTAATAATATTATTAAAATAATAATTTTATTTTTAATTTTAATTACAATTTTTTATAAAAATTAATTTATAAATAAGTGTTTATTACTTACACGAGAACAAATCTTTAGGCCTGCCCAAAAAGGGATAAAATCCCAAAATGAGCCGTGAGCTAAAATCCATATGGTAGCCACATGGCAATCACGTAGGTTGCATGACTTCAGTATTAGAGGAAGGCACACCAATGGTACACTATTGACTCCTCTTTATTGTCCCAGATAGCACGTATAAAAAGACGTGGAGACGTGGACATATCATATATGGACATGGATAGATTGAGATGACTTTTCTTTGAAGTATGAGAAACAGACACGTGAAAAACGTGTAAATATTCATAAATTTAAACATAATACTAATTTTAAGATATATGTTTAAAAATATTTACAAATATAGTAAAATATATATTAATATTAACAATTTTGTTATCATTCGGTTAAACATCTTTTAATTTAAATTTGGGGCTTCAAAATTTAAAAGAAATAGCTTTTGATAGTAGCCAACTTGTGTTTGATAAAAATTTCGGCAAGGTTATCTAATACGAAGACAAAATAAAACATAAAAATTTCAATTAAAACATGTAAACAGGTAACGTACAATTAATATAGATTTATCTAATTAGAACAAAAAAACACATATATAAGAGACATATGTTACACAAATTGGTGGACTCAAGGTAAGTTGACCTTATTGATTTGCCATTGGCGGGGTCTTTCATTTCAACAAATGATGGATGGTACCAATTTGGGTTGAAAAATAGCCAGTCATATACACACTTATTTTCATGAGAAAATGGTCGATTTTCAGAAAAGCATATTTTCAAAATTGATGTTGAACCTAATGTTAGTTCAATGTTAAATTCAATCTCTCTCTCTAGAGTGTTAATCTTAATAGCTCATTTGAAAACTCTCGTATCACTGATATATCGCTCAATCCCAAACTCTTATTCTTAATGTTGTTTACTTCTTTTTCTGTCTCTAACCATTTTTTTATTTGAAACCGAACCAACTTCAACTCAATTCCTTTTTCTCTAGAGGTCTCTCTCACTCCCTTTGTTATGGTATTATCAAATAAAACTTTGACTCATTGCCGGAGATAATGCGGGTAGCTATCTGGCACATCAGGTAAATAATTTTCGCAAGCTGAATATCATTGGACTTGGAACAATTCAACCACTTTCTAGTGGAAAACAGTGCTCTTACCAATTGCACATATTATTAGATAAATAAAATAGGGAGACACTATTTCTCTCCTTTTTTCAAAGGCTGAATAACAGGTTCCCACTTTAAATTAAAAAAAAATTATATTTTCCCACTTTTCATTAATAAATTTCCTTAAATTTTGGATTAAAACATTGAAAAGAAGGAAGTTCTATTTATATTTATAATTAATTTTTAAAGATTTTGTATTAATGTAATAAGTTAAGTTATTTTTATACTCTTATATTAAAGTTAAAATTACTTACATAAACTAGAACTTTGTTCCTTGACATGCTGCCTTCACCCGTAACACTAGGGGACCGATGCGGTCCCACTTGAATTTCAACATTGTCATTGTAAGAGATAGATTAACCGAGAAAAAATAAAAATTATTCTAGTAATCTAACTTTTATTACTTTTATCATTTTGTTCGGTTTATAAGTAATAAAAGATTTCGATAATCTTCTATTACTAATAATGATGTGATAGATAATATAAATTATTAAGATAATTTTGATTTAATTATAATTATATTCTTATTTATTAATTTTTTAGGGTAAAAATAATTTTATTTTCAATTAGTATAATAATAACATAAAAAATATTTTAAAATAACTATATATAAAGATGTTTAAATAAAATAATAAAATAATATTTTTTTATTATCTCTAATCAAATATAATAATTATTTATATCTATATATTTTTATCAAATTTTATTAAATATAATAATAATTTATACTCAATAATTTTTTAATTTTAATAATAAAATATTCTTAAACATCTTTTACAAGATTTTGGCTATAAAGCCCATTTGTTACCATTGCCTTTACCATTTGACAATGCACCCATTGCCATCTATGAGTACCTAAATGTGAAAACGGAGAATGACGGAGGACATCAACAACTGGTTTGATTTATTGGTTTGATTTATTGGTTTGACAAGATGAGATTACACCCTCCAAAAGAAGTATTGCACTATAAATGTGTAAAGCCTTTCAAAGATTTTCCAAAGGTAAAATACATACATCATTACATTACTACTATTCAAATATTTATTATAAATTAAAGTTAAAATGAGAGAACCGTTGATCTGACTTTTCAGCAGCTTGAAATTTCCAAAATGCCCGTATCGTAAACTAAAGTTTTCATGGTTTGAAGTAGATTTATAATCTAAGATTTAATGCATTAAATAATGCTGCTTGGTGACGCATGTGCAAACATCAGTACCAAACAAATATTCTCTCTTCTTTTTACATTACTATAAGGTATAGTTTAATTTCAAATTCATTCCATCTCATTTTCAAAAGTTTAAAAATTTATTTATGAATTGATTTTTATTAAAATTTTTAGTTAAAATTAAGAATAAAAATATCATTTTAATAATAATATCAAAATATTAAAATTTTATTTCTTTTTTAGAAACTAATAAAATTTCCCTTATCTCATATATTTTAATTTTAAAAAATAACTTTTTTTCTTCAATTATAAGGTTTCATAATTTTCTAAGTTTTCCCTGTGGTTACTCTCAAAACTTTTTAAAACTTTTATTTCACCCCCAAAATTCTATCCCTTTATTGCCCCTTTTTCGGAGACCTCAAACCATCTCTTTGCCCAAGATCAAGTTGTCGTTAGCTCAAAATCCTTCTATGGCAAGATGGTGACACGATTCTTCTCCATCAAGTGCGATTTCTCTATGGCCACCTTTCTACGATTTTTCCATTGAACGTAATTTCTTGGCATTATTGATGGATAGAGAAAGAAAGCAATGGCTTGGTGTCTCTCGGAGTGGAGATCTCTTTGTCTAGACAATGACGCTGTCCAAACAATTCATGTGAACTTATTGAATTCCAATTGGGCATAAGGTGTGGAGCTCAAAGTTTAGATTAGTCAACTCTTATGAGACTTCATAATTCCATGGAAAATCTTGTACATGCCTTTCTTTGAATACTTCCCTTTTATCCATTAAGATATACTAGGCTGCTCGATCAATATAGTATATTAATAATTTACGGAAAATTTGCAATCTAAAGAATTTCGGATATCAGAAGAATTGCCTGTTCCTTTTCACAAAATGTTCTTGTTTATTGTGGTTGACTTGTTTTTATGTCAACTTAGCAAGATTTTGAAGAAAAAAGAGAAGGTAGAGAATAAAAATGGGAAAAGAAAGAAGAGAATGGAAGAAGAAAGATTTTTTAATAAATATTTAATATCCCTTTACAATTAAAATTGACAGAAAATTTGGATAGAACTAGAGATGTTGTAGTTTTACGATTTAAAAGTGAAAACTTCTCCAAAAAAGAAAAAATTAATATCAATTTATAATTTATAGTGTCTTCCCTATCTTCTATTAGGAAGATGAAAAGTTTCATATTTGTCTTCTCGATTTGGATGAACAATCGGAGGAAGAGATAGAGAAGAGACCATTGAAGGGAGAGAAAGTATGGAGAGGGAAAAACCGTCAGAGATTAAAAAATAAACCTTATAAAAGAAAATATTATTTTTTAAAATTTAACCTATGAAATAAATGGTTAGTTTTTCGGGTTTTGAAAGAAAATGAAATGAAATTTTAAAACTAATATATTTGGTTAATTTTAATAGCTAATGAGTAGATATTTAGATTTTTAAAAGATAATGGACGAAAATTTGAAAAAAGAGTAATCTTTGGATATGAATAAGTTCTTTTGCCTTCTTCTAAACCCTAAACCTTTATAGATTTATTTGAATTTTTGGGCTAATACAAACAAAGAAATGAAAATTTAATTCAGGAATTTAAGTTAAAAATGGCATGCCTAAGCCTTGATTTCTTTTTACGCTTTACTTAGTGCTAATTTTATTCATTATTTAGGTTAAAGTTTTTAGACATCAATATTTTACTAGATTTTCAAAGATTAAAGATTGTATGCATGGAGGTTTAATCTTTAATTGTACTCAATTAGCTACTCGGGGACTTCATCAAAATCTTTCTCTTACCTGAAATTAGGTTTCAGTTATTTGGTTTTAATCCTTAACAGAGGAGTCAAATATATATCCTATGAGATTTTAAAAATCTAAACGTTCTTTTATAGGTTATTAAATTTAATCAAAACTCTTAGTTATAAAAGGTGAAATCGTTATTTTATCACTAAACTTTTAAATCCTAAAAGTTTTTATTATTTTCCCTATTTAGTTTGAAAAATTAACAATTTTTTCTCACTCAAAAATTTGAAAAATTTACCTTTTTCTCTGGGGATTTTTCTTCAAACTTCGGCAACAAGAATCCTTTCCTGCCATCAGCTGGCCTTTTCACTATCTTCTTCTCTAGCTGTCAGCCTTCCCACCATGTTCTTCTCTCCGATAATTTGGCCCAATCTGACAAATCTGGCTTTGTGGGCTTCATTGTCTAAATCAACGCATCTCTGTCTTCAGAGATAGATTTCATTGTCGAATCTCTTTGAAGAAGGCTTTGACACGACGAATCTGAAGAGACAAAGACACGTTGATTCATAGAGAAAGATTGTATATGTGTTGAAGATCAACCAAAGATAAAACACGTTTTCAAAAATACAACTGTGATAGTGGAAGAGAAAGACACGTTGTCAAAGATGCATTGATTTGTCAGAGGAAGAGGGAGCATTGCCAAAGGTTTAGGGTGGGAAGAGAGAGTTGCCAAAGATAAAGATGGTGGTCGAAAATGAGGAAAATAAACCCTAAGGATGAGGGGGGAAAATCATTTTTCAAAACTAGAAAAATTGAAACTATAGTAAAATTATAAGTTTTTAAAACTTGGGAAGAAAAAATGAAATAAAATTATATTTTTTTAATAGTACCGATAAAATGATATTTTTGCCTTTACAACTAATAATCAACTCTAACAAAAATTATATAATGAGTGAGTATTTAAATTTTTAAAATTTTATAAGTATATATTCATAAATGGATTAAACCCTGATCAAGAATAAGTCCTTTGGCCAATTAAAAATAACAAAAAAATTTATAATTTATTAAGTTGATATGCAAAAATACACATATCAACCTATTAAAAATTTATAGAGACACAACCCTAGAGTCTTTGAGTCATACCCCGAGCCGTAGGTTTTTGTCGGATCGATCTACCAGGTGGCAATCCTTCACCAGACCAACCGCATGGGGCCAATAGAAAGCCATAACTTAATTAGACAATAAAGAGACAATAATGATAAAAATTAATAATTTTCCATCAATGATAACCTAGTATCCTAAAACGTCAAGGTCAGGGGCAAAAATGTGAAACCGCTTTTAGATATGTATGAACGAATTAATGGTTTTGGAAAAGCTTACGTGACTTCAAATCAAAAGATTCGCAATCTTATATTAAATTAATCCAACTTGAATTTAAGTAATCTTTCTTTATATAAACAATTCTCGACCCAACCGCAATGTTGTCGAATCCGATGGAAGACATCATAGCAATGAATTTTTTATGCTATCTTTTGAAAATGCTACAGATAAGTTTTAGCTGGTGAGACCCTAGTGGAATGAAAAATTACTATATTACCCTTTGTGCTTCTAGAAAGAGTTAATAATATTTTTACCCTAATTGTAATTACCAACGAAGGCTTCTTTTGAAGCATTTAAAAATGACAAATAACTGTTTCCCACCCAAGGTTTGATAAAAGTATTGCTCATCCTTAAAATTTAAAAAAATTAAATTCGCACCCCTATATTAAATTTGTTATTTTTTTAAATGATTGTTTATCTATTTTATTAAAATTATAAAATTATCATTAATATTTAATATTAATATAAAATCATCAATATATTTTTACTAGTTTTATAATTTATTATTAAGACTCTTAAAAAATATCAAATTTTAACTAAATTTAACATTTTATATTTTGGTAAATTCTTTAGAAGTGGGATTGTTATTTTTTAAATTATCAAGACATATATTAAAATTTTAAAAATATCCCAATTTCTTTTTCAGTTTTGAAAACCCCTTAAATTTTTTAAACAATTCTAATATTTTAAAAAATTATTGTTTACCCACCAACTTTTTAAAAGGGAAAATAGAAAAAATATGAGGGGAAAAGAAATAAAAAGATTAAGGAGGAAAAAGGAAAAATAAAAAAATAAGAGAAAATAGAAAAATCTATTTAAAATGCTCGTTTTATCTGTTCATTCAATGAAATTCACTAATGAAAATAGATTTATTATATAATCAAGCCTTGGGTGGAAAATAGTCTTCTAGCCTATTTAAAATAGCACAAATAAATAATAAGAGGACAAGGTAGTAAATATATATTAACTTCTTATAATAAAACTATACATTCCCCGTTCGAATATATAAATAAATACATTCGTGATATATGTTATTATATGATTGAATAATTTTGAATTAAAGATAAAATAATATTCAATTATATAATGACATATATAAATATATATCTATTTATATATTCAAAATAAATACGTATGGTATTGCGTAACTTCTTATTTAACAAGTAATTAACAGAAGGGGAATTTGTAATTTTAAAAACCTTAAGAAGATATTGGTCATTTAACCTTACCTCGCGGGGTCTGCGTAACTCTTCTAGAAAGTAGGAAGCCAAGGATTTAAAAGGAGAAAGACATAATTCACACTGAAGCGTACGCGGCAGATTAAAAGAAGAGAAGGCCCAGTTGAATAGTGATTTTGTTTTATTTAATCAAAGGCTATGGCACTGGAATCATCTTACGACATTTAAAACAGCAATCATGTAAAGAATGGGCGAAAACCGAATATTTGACAGACAGCCAAATAACATGGCGGAGCGTGTCAAATTTTTTTGTATATATATATATATATATATTGTTTTCATATTCGTTTCTTGACCTTCAACGCTAGCTATTCCAGCTATAAATCTTGGGTGGGTCTTTTGCACTAAAATCTACATCGCAATAATATCGTGGGTTTTTCCTTGATAGTTTGAGAAGTTGAGTTGGTGAGAAGACATGGCGAATTGCGGAGAAAGTAAAAAGAGAGTGGTGGTTCTTGGTGGAGGCATGGCTGGTTCCCTTGTTGCTAAGACTCTTCAATACTCTGCTGATGTTACCCTCATTGACCCGTGAGTTTTTTTTTTTTTCCCCTCTTTTTGATGCTTTTTAGTTTCTCATTGTTCTGTTTATGAGTGAATCCCGTCTTTTAAGTTCTTTGAATGATGAAATGGTACCCATTTCTTAAACTGGAAAAATCAATTCAATTTCCGTTGTTTCTTTGGGATTTGAAATGTTAGCTGATTGAGTTAGTTTCATGAAATTATTTGAAATTTCAATTATAAGATTAAAAGAAAAGTATTACTGATTAATTGAGAGGTTAACAAGATATCTGTCTATTAATGAAATGATTCCACTTTTTAGGATAACTTTCTACCATGTAAGCAGATTAAGTGCTTTACAGGGGTAAAACATGCAAATATTTTATAGTAAAACAAGTAGATACTGATTTTGTTTTGCTGGAAATTGATTATAAAAAAAAAAAAAAAACTAAATCATAAAATTTGCAAGTGTCGATATCAATCTATCATACTAATTTAGTCATCTTCAACATCTCATTCTCTATCAAATTCATCGTATTGTAAATAAAAAAGGTGGTCAAATATTCACTTTTGTAGGCTTAAATGAGAAGAAAAGTATAAAGTATAAAGTATAAACACTGTAACAGAGATCTTGTAAAACTAAGTAAGAGAGAAATCAAAATATCTAGGTGAAATGATAGATAAAGTAAAAGAGGGAAGTGTGATTGATCACTTTCCTCTTTTATTTTGTTTGTTATTTTATTTTAATTTTTCAAACTAAGACATCTTTATAAATGATATATGAGAATAAAATGTCTGATTTTATTTTTACTTGTTTCTATAGTGTCTTTTTTTACAGTGTTTACACTTAGTATTTTTTTTTATATTTGAGTTTATAATAATGAATTCGTATTAATTGTTTGATCACCTTTTTTGTTTAGAATATGATGAGTTCTTTGAATTTGTATCTAATACTGTTTTAAAATAATTAAAATGATTAAACTCATTTAGTCTCGGATCTCTTTTGATATGAATGAAATAAAGGTAATAATTGATAAAATATTGAAAAATATGAAAAACAAATTAACTTGGAAAGTCGAAATTTGATTGAGAGAGTTGAAACTTGAGAATTGATATAAAAGATTGAGATGAGAGAGTTGAGTGGATTGTCATGTGAGATTGTGAATTAAGGATACAGTATTTATAGGAAATAAAAATAATAATAAATTAAAAAAACCAATGGGTAGTACTGCCCTCTTTTTTTTTCAAAAACTTCAAAAATTTTTAATTTCTGAACAGTTGTGGGCCATGCCAAAATAAGGGGTATGGCCTGCAGCCGGCCCAGTTTCCCTACCATGTCTAGGTCTGCCAATGGTAGAGGACAGACTGCATACAGTTAGAGAGAGAGAGAGTGTGTACTATATAGTACTATAGATTCTCAGTTCTTGCAATAGTTATTATGGCTACTAGGTCATTTATGTTTGTGCAATCAGTTATGTTCATGATCCAACTATAGTACCACACCCAAATATCCAACAGTGAGGTAAGAGTCTGCTTTGATTTATTAACTTCTGCCATGATCGATTCTATTCTTCTATCAACTACAAGTCATTTGTTTTTCACCATTAAGTGTAGTACCAGGATTATCTTATAATCTCTTTATGCTTCCTTTTTCACATTGAACTGAAGTGTGTTTGGTAAATCCAGTAGTTAGCTAAAGAAGTAAGGGAAATTGAAATTTTTACCCTTATTTTAATCCGTGTATACATAAATATCACTAATTCTAAAACTTAAACAAATATACCACAACAGTAATCAACTTCTCCAAAATATCCCTCTTTAATATTTTATATAGAGATTCTTTCTCTTTTTCTCTATAACTTTTTCTCTCTTCTTCCTTATCTTTCAAGTGATAAAGGAATCATGCAGAGAGATCCTCTCTCTTCTTTCTCATATTCAAAAACAAAAGCAAGAAGAAAAAAAATAAATTCTTCAAATTAAGAATTTTTCAAAATAAGGATTAAAAAAAAAAGAGCAACCTACAATAACTCAACCACATCCACTTTATACTCTAGAAAAAATGACGATCGAAGAAGATCATTTAATATGATTTAACTGAAAATAAAAAATAAAAAATTGATGTTTAAAGTTTTAACTGAAAAAAAAAAACTTGACATTTAACTGAAAAAAAAAATCATTAACATAAAAGTTAACTAGGTTATAAGGGTTGGCGTCAACGTTAACGCCAACGCCAACCCTTATTTTATACTATTATATATTATAATATATAATATTATATAATAATATAATATAATATATAATATAATATAATAATATATTATATAATTATACTATATTGAAAACACTTGTACCTATAGGAATTGAAAACACTTACACATGTATATTATAATATATGATGGTATAAAAAAAGGGTTGACGTCGACGTCAACCATTTTTTATACCAATTTCTTTTTTAGTTTATATAAGGGTGGGCTCACCCTAAATCCTTGCTAACACGCCAACCTTTTTTTTATATCAATTTTCTTTTTTTTATATCAATCATTGCAAGTCAATGTATTCTCTACAAGATTCTTCTACAATATTCTCTCATGCTTCTGCAATAAAATTTAGCAAAGATTTAGGGTGAGCCCACCCTTATATAAACTAAAAAGGAAATTGGTATAAAAAAGGGTTGACATCGATGTCAAACTTTTTTTATAACATTATATATTATAATGTATATGTGTAAGTGTTTTCAATATAATATAATTATATAATATATTATTAAGGAGAATGCTATTATCGATCATTTTTATATTGTGTTGCTATGATCTTCAACTCTAAAAGTAAAATTAAATTTGAAACAGGAAAGAGTATTTTGAGATAACATGGGCAAATTTGAGGACAACGGTGGAGCCATCATTTGGAGAGAGAACAGTCATTAACCATAGAGATTACCTTGTCAATGGACGTATTCTCACATCTTCTGCAACCAATGTCACTGAAAATGAAGTTGTCACTGCTGATGATCATGTTGTTCCCTACGATTATCTTGTCGTTGCCACTGGCCATGTGGAGCCTGTCCCCCAAACAAGGACTGAGAGACTTAATCACTACCAAAAAGGTATTGCCATTGTGTTAGAATTCAGCTTTAGGCAAGTCAAAACTATGGTTTTCTTTTCAATAAAAAATGTTCGAAAGAACTTATAATTTTGTTCTGTGAGAATTTGTTGTGCCATATACTACTATAATATTCCTTCTGCTAAAGTTAACTCTGATTTCTTTGCGATGGCAGAGAATCAAAAGATTAAATCTGCCAAGTCAATTTTGATTGTTGGAGGAGGTCCCTCTGGTGTGGAGCTTGCTGGAGAAATAGCTGTTGATTTCCCGGATAAAAAGCTTACTCTAGTGCATAAGGGTTCAAGGTTGCTGGAGTTTATTGGACCAAAAGCTGCTGATAAGGCACTAAATTGGCTGAAGGCACATAGAGTGGAAGTAAAATTGGGACAATCGGTCGATCTGCGCAATGTTTCAGATGAAGGCACATATGCAACATCAGCAGGAGAAACTATTCAAGCAGATTGCCATTTCCTGTGCATAGGAATACCACTAGGCTCAGCATGGCTTAGGGAGTCTATATTGAAGGATAAATTGGATAATCGTGGAAGGTTGATGGTTGATGAAAATTTACTAGTCAAGGGGCACAAGAACATATTCGCAATCGGAGATATTACCGATATTCCCGTAAGTCCTAACCTGTGTTATTTTGAGCTGAGCTAAAGTTTATTAGTTGTATTATTTTCCTCAAATCTAACTCATATGGGCACAAATCAATACCTTTTGTTTTAAGGCAGTAGGATAGTTGTATTATTTTCCTCAAATCTGACACTAATGTAGGAGAGGACATATTGAACAATTTTAGAAGTGAAACAGCGCGTTGATTATAGAAAATCTTATCTGTAATCATTCTCGTGAACCTTATTGCAGGAGGCTAAACAAGGGTATTTGGCTCAAAAGCACGCTTTAGTGACTGCTAAGAACATTAATCTATTGATGGATGGACAAAAAGAAAGCAAACTGGCAACATATCAGCCTGGATCTGCAATCGCAATTGTTTCACTGGGGAGGAAAGAAGCAGTGGCACAATTTCCATTTGTGACGATCAGCGGCTGTATTCCGGGTAAGATCAAGTCCAAAGATTTGTTTGTGACTAAAACGAGGAAGGATCGGGGGTTAGATTCTGGTATTCCAAGTTCGAAGAATAAATGCAGTTAGTTTTGACAACGTTATCCTTTGATTATAATGTATTGATGAACGTTTCTTTACTTGTAAACTTATATCTTTGTTTTCCTGGTTGCTGTACCATTACTATGATAATGTCTTGTTGAAGTTTTCCTTGTTTAAAATGTCAATGTTTTTAATTAGATTGGAAAATTTGTTTGTTTGTTATAAATAATGTGGAATGTTATTAAAAATAAGGGAATATTTTGATATATCAGTTCCATCAACTACAAGTTCCAGTAAATGTCGTCTACCAAGATCTTCCCATAGAAAAGAAGCAGCAGAATTGGGAAGAAGAAACTGCCATGAATCACTGGTACCATCAACTTGCCGGAAACGAATGGGTAGAAACATGGAACAATTTTCAATCCCGTTTGTCGAATATTACCATTAATATACAAAGAAAAAGGAAGGAAGGGGGTGAGAGAGGATGGAAGAAACACAGTGAACAATTGTGGTAATTGTGAGAGGGATTTATTATAAAAAGTGGAAATACTTTTTGAATATATAAATATATATAATGGGTAAATAAAACTGATAAAGTATTAAAATTTTTAAGGAGAAGTTTGAGGTTCGAGTTTTTGTTATATTTCTAAAATCTTGATTTATCCGGAGTTATCTATCCAATAAATACTGTATAATGAGTATACATATGATGTATTTGTATACTTTATTCTAAATCATCCCATGATCTATTTTCTATGTATCTATTTGTATATTAAAAATGTGTATATATAGTTTTATTATTTTTTAAATATCAAAAGTTTTATTCTCACCTAAGGTTTAATCCATTATTAAAGTGATATTCACTAATTTTCAATAATCTAAATACTTATTTATATACAAAAAATTATAATATAGTTTATTATTTTTTAAATGTCAAAAGATTTATTCTCACCTGAGGTTTAATCTATTACTAAAGTGATATCTACTAACTTTCGACAATCTAAATATCCATCTCTTACTCATCTTTGTTAACATTTTTTATAAGTTATAAAAATAAAGTAAAATTTTAAAACTAAGATATGAAAAAAATTATTTATTTTCAAAATCAAAGTAAGAAAATGAGATAAAATTTTATTTTTTTAATATTACATCATAAATGACATTTTAACCCTTATAATTAAAAGAAAATTTTAACATAGTTGAATGATATATGTGTATTTAGATTTTTAAAAGTTAATAAATATCGTTTTGATAATAAATTAAAACTTGGATAAAAATAAGTCTTTTGATCTTTTTCTTTTTAAATCATAATGGGATTTTTTGTTATAAATAATTTTATGTATATAATTTTTTTACTACATAATTAAATATATATATATATAATATTATTTAATTAAACATTATTTTATACTTAGGTGTTATCTTTTATTAAAATTATTAAGTTATATAATAATATCTCGTGCGTTCAAAAAGTGTTAACACCTAAGTTTACAGAATTATAAGTATGTAAATTCATTGATTGATTGGTGGGAAAATATTGTGGTAATGTCCACCCCACATAACCTCGTACCATTATTTGCCCGCCTCTTAGACCGCATCTACTCCACAAAGCAACTTGACAAACTCAAACAAATCCACGCTCAAATCATCACCAATGGCATTTGCTCCCATAGGTTCATTCGCAACAAACTTGTCTCCTCCTACGCTTCCTGCCACCAAATGCAAGAAGCCAATCTCCTCTTCTCTCTCACTAACCATCAGCCCACTTTCCTCTTCAACTCTCTCATCCGCGCCTACGCTTCTCTCCAACAATTCTCTCTTTCCCTCTCCTTTTTTCGCCAAATGGTCCTCGCTCGAAAACCATTCGACGCTTTCACCTTCCCTTCCGTCCTCAAATCCTGCGCCGGATTATTAGCTTTAAAACTTGGTAAACAAGTCCATGGAGTTGTTATCGTCAATGGGTATCTCATGAATTTAGCAAATTCAAATGCATTGATAAACATGTACTCAAAGTGCGGTGATGTAGGCAGTGCATATAAGGTATTCGATCAAAGTCCTGAGAGAAATGAGATATCGTGGTCGGCGATGATGGCGGGGTTTGGGATGCATGGGAAATTTGAAAAAGTGTTTGAGTTATTTGAAAGAATGATAAGTGAAGGAATGGTGCCGGATGGAGTGACGTTTGTGACGGTGCTGACGGTGTGTAGCCATGGAGGGAAAGTGGAGAAGGGGAAGGAGTATTGGAAGATGATTGAGGAGGGAAGGTTTGGGGTGAGGGCAATGTTAGAGCATTACACTTGTATGGTGGATATGTTGGGGAGGGCGGGGCTAGTGGAGGAAGCTGAGAAGTTAATAATGGGGATGGATGTTGCGGCGGATGAGGCCTTGTGGCGGTCGTTGTTGGGGGCTTCTAGAATTCATGGGAAAGTGGAGGTTGCTCAGAGAGTGGAACAAAAAATTCGAGGCGGTTGGACATAGAGACATTAGAGCTCTAGTTTCAACGCTGACCAATGTTACGAGGACACAATTGGCTATGTAGGTGTGATGATATTCCTTCTTTATTTGTTTTTGGCAAATTCGTTGACATTTTCATAATTTAAATGTAAAAAGTGTCTTTTTGGGAGCAAATATTTGGGATGTAAATAATTTGATTCAAATTATAAAATTAGAGTAAATTATTTAAAAATTATGATTTAGTTTAATTTAAGTTCATGAATTTTAAGAAAATAATTTATTGTTTGAATTACAATTTAACTAATTTTCAAATTGAATTAAATTGTAAACGTATTTTTTAAGTGCATATATATAAAAAATCGTATCTAACAAAAAATTTTAATAAATAATTAGATATATCATTTATTTTTTATATATATTATATTATTTTTATATGTTTATTATATACATATTTCATATTTATTTTATATGTTTATTTTATATCTTATATAAAATATGAAATATTTGAAAGCGAATAATTTTTAATAGATTCAAACCGTAATTTAAACCGAAACAAACTATATTTTTTTAGTTTAGTTTAATTTAAAATAATTGGTTTAATTTGATTTAAAATTTTTTTAAATTGTTTTTTTAGTTTGATTTGAAAAAATTTTTAAATCACATTAAACCAAACTGTATACACCCCTTACAAATATTGGCATTTTTGGGAAATTTAATTTGTTTTAATATAATCCACAATCTTTGATGAGATAAAATTCTACTGAAATATGACTAACGAGTACAAATCCTTCAAAGGCTGAAGCTGAAGTCTAACCTCAATCTCTACCAAGTTTAATCATTTTCATATAGGTCACTAGTCACAGTTTCTGGAACATAGCCAAGCAATCTTAAATCGAAAGAAAGAAGATCCAGCATCGCATAAATATGTTCTGTTTCTACATGGGACTTATCACCAGCCACAAATTCATAGAAGCTACTCCCAATCTCAACTGAACTAATCCCTGGCTTCTTCTGTATACCAAGACTTTTCATTGTCCTCCTAATCTTGCTTGCACCATCCCATCTCCCAATTGCCGCATACATATTAGCAAGGAGCACATAATTGGAATCAACACCGGGGTCCAAGTCAACGAGGTACTTGATCGACCTCTCAGCTAAGGTAATATCTCCTAGACTGCTACATGCAGCCAGCAATGAGCTCAAAACAACTCCGTTTGGCTTCATGGGCATGTTTTCTATGACTTTCAATGCATCCTCCAGTCTCCCTGCTCGACTGTAAAGATCTACCAAGCATCCGTAATGCTCAATCCGGGGAGAGATTCTATAGGCTTTATGCATAACATCAAAATACTGGAGTCCTTTATCAATTAAACCAGCATGGCTACACGCAGTTAGTGCTCCAGTGAAACTGACTCCATCAGGATTGAATCCTTCTTTCTGCATCAAATTGAAATACTCTAAAGCTTCCTCTGCAAATCCGTTAACAGCTAATCCCACAATGATGGAGTTCCAAGACACCAACGTTCGCTTCTGCATCCCCTGAAAAACTTGACGAGCAAATTCAATACACCCACATCTAGAATACACATCAATCAACGAATTATTCACCCTGATATTGTCCTTAAAGTCTTGCTTTAGAACAAAACGATGCACCCACAAGCCTAAACCAAGCGTGCCAATGTCAGCACAGGCGGTAAGTACAGCGATAATGGCTACATAATCCAGCTCCACCCCAGATATCTGCATTTCTCGAAAGCATTCTAATGCTTCCTCAACATAACCTCCCTTAACAAACCCATTAACCATCGCAGTCCATGATACTATGTCTCTCACGGGACTTTCATCAAACACTTTAACTGCAGAGTGCATATCTCCATTCCTCATATAACCATCTATCATCGTATTCCAAGAAAAAGAATTCTTCATCTTCACTGCATCGAAAACCGCCTTAGCCAAATCCATTCTACCGAATTTCGCATACATTTCCACAAGTGCCGTTCCGACTTTCACATTATTTTTATCCAAGCCCAGTTTGCAAACAAGTCCATGTATCATAGAACCAAAAGACGAAGATTCTGATGGAAAATCAGCGCAATTTGAAATAAGGGTGACGAAAGTGATGTGATTGGGGTTGACCCCAGATAGTTTCATGCGAGAGAATTCCGAAACAGCTTGGTGTAAGTGGCCGTTCCGGCAGTGGCGCGATATGGAGGAGGTCCATTGGACTGTGGGGTCTGTGTTATTCTTGTTGGTTTGTTGGGAGCTTTGTTGTGTTTTTGTTGGGAGACAAGTTTGATTAGGAGAGGTAAAAGGGCTTTTGTGTGGAAGAAAGGGTTGGGGGTGAGTTGCTGTCAAGGCTGGGGAGTTCATTTTTCAAAATATGGTTGATAGTGTAAGGGAAGACGTTGCCTTGCTTATGTCAAGCACAATAATTTAGGTTTGACCAGTGACACCTGATATGAATGCACTGTTGGATAATGCTACTGAATGTTGTAGCAATATCAACGACACCTGAATCCAACAAATGTGCAAAATTTCCCCCGTTGCACCATTAAGGGCTCAAGTCCCCTTCCATTTGGTAAACTGATAACGACGGCACAAGCTTCTTGTAAGAGTACCTCTTATCTTCACCAAAAAAACAATAATAGGGTGTTTCCAAAAGGAGGACCCAAAATCTTTCTTGGCGTGCATGCCATAGACATGTTGCATCCTGTCAAGGTTCCAACATGTGATATACAAATAAAAACGCATGTCATGAGCCAAGTCTCGACGAGTAGCAGAAAACTCACATAACTCTTGACATGCAAATGATAACTCACATTGAGTAGATACCATTAATTCAATTCTATCACGTGATGGCTTGAAACTGTATTTGACAAGCTAGTCAACTCGAGGTACCAAAGCTTAAAGACCAAATTTACCTAATGATTTGAATGTTTGATGAGCCTTTTTCGAGAAGGTATCAGATAACAACTTAGTGAGTATTTTACTACATGGTCTCAAATAAGCCCTTAGACATCTTAGCATCCAAAAGGATGAGCCAAACATTGGAATTGGAAAATTTCTTTTCTCCTCAATGGTGCATCATTCACCTTTACCTAAAGGCTTCAAGACACCTTTAATAGTCGCATTAGATGGAATGGGTGACCTGCAAGATCACTTGGATTCATAATGACATCATGGAGCTCCAGCAAATCTCAAACCTTGCTAGATGCTACTATTTAGTAATCACATTCACAGGAGGAGCAAAGAGTTAGTCAAGAAGCCACCCATCGGTTTAGTCATCTCTTGGAAGCAATTATAAATGAAGAAAAGATTTGGTTTTGGAAACAATCAAACCAGAGAATCAATAATATGAAGTCAATGAAAGCAATTATAAATGACATTCATTCTTATAGGGCAATGAAGAACAGACCACATAAAGAATAGTACACTACACAAAATGTGAAATTGACATCTCCTGTTGAATTTAATAACCTATATGAAACACTTGACAGAACAACCGCAAAGCATAAAACAAATCTATTGACATGAATAAGGTAAGCAAATAGTTTGTCGAATGCCTGCTTCATTCGCCATTCTAGACTTACCTTTGATCATCGGCCATCCGAAGAAGTGAAGGAGTCAGCAAACCCAGCAGGCCTTGCTGGTATGCTTCCTTTGCTGTCCTCCAGACTGTTATAGCTGATTTCTTGGGTTTCAGCTTCCTGCCAAACCTTCAACATCTGGGGAAGTGGAAGACTGTAATCAATTCCAGAGTAACAATCTGATTCATCAACAGTTGGTTTCCACTTCTCAACCAGTGGGGCAAGTACATTGACTGCATGGCCCATGTCAGGCCGATGGTATGGCTCCCTTGCAGTGCAATGTCCAGCCAGTTCGGCCATGATGGCAATGCTCTCGAAGGTTTCATCATTTGCTTCCAGAGCTGGATCAATGGCAGCCATAAGTTTCTCTTTGCTTGATTTCATTCGCAAGAACCACTCTGCCAAGTATCGGCTTTCCTCTGAGCGTTCCTCATCAAGTGCTGTCAACCCTGTCAAAAGTTCCATCAACACAACTCCGTAGCTGAACACATCTACCTTTGTTGTAATCTTCCCCATCACTGAAACCAATTAATCTGATTCAGTAGGCTATACAGGTTGAACAGATTAAGATTGTGAAATGAATTCAAAGAAAATAGGAACAATCAGAGTCATCTAAAATTCTAAGAACCAATTTATCTAAACAACAAAACAGGACTAGCCAAGCCACAACCTGTCACATGCCATTTTTGTCACAACCAAAGAAAAATTTGGGAAATTCACAAGGCAAGATTATAACCAAAAGGAAAACAATCCATTATTTGGAACATAAACAAGGGCTTTGGAGGAAGAGATCTTACCTGCGTATTCAGGTGCAAGGTAACCAAATGTCCCAGCAAGCCTAGTCGCCACAGACTTCTCGCCATCTGGAGCAAGTTTCACCAAGCCAAAATCTGAAACTTTTGCCCGGAAGTCATCGTCCAAGAGAATGTTAGAAGATTTGAGATCTCGGTGTATGAATGTCTGGCGGGCAAGATTATGAAGATACTCCATTCCTCTAGCAACATCCAGCGCAATGGTAAGCCTCCTCATCCATGACAAAGGCTCCAATTTCAGGTCCTTCCAATGGAATAGATGTCTGCTTAGAGCACCATGAGGCAGGTACTCATAGACTAGAAGCCTCTCACTGCCTTCAATTGAATAACCCAGAAGAGATACCAAATGACGGTGGCGAACCTTAGAAAGAACACCTATTTCAGCCTGAAATTCGTCAACAGCTTTACTGGTCATCACCCCGGCCTCCATTCTCTTGACTGCTATTTTTGTTCCATCTTCCAATTCACCCTTATAAACAGTTCCAAATCCACCACGACCAACCTCATTTTCTTGCGCAAAATTCTTGGTCAACTTGCGGAGAACTTGAACAGAAATGACCAGATTCCCAGATTCAATCACATGTGAGTTCTCAGTTACACCACTGTTAGTACTTCCAGAACTAGTTGCAGTTTGGGTGGATAAACTTCCCATGGTGCTACTTGAAACTGCAATCTTAACCAAATTTTCAGGGTCAGATGGGTCTCTAGGGTGAACCACAATGGAAGTAGAAGCCTCCAAACCCTTCTTCTTCTTATAGCAATATATAGACACAAAAATCACCATTACAACCAGAATCACAATGGCTGCTATTCCAGCCACAATTAGCAGCTTCAATCTATTGGAACTTTGAGGTTGTGAATGTACATAGATAGAAGAACTAGATGAGTTGAAGCTTGAGTGTGTAGCTGGGGATGGTGGAGTGTTATCAGGTGTGGTTTCGGCTGATGGAGATTGTGCACTCTTGGGGGGTGGGCTACTAACAGGGAAAGGTGCACTCTTGGGCGCATTACTATGGTTGCTAGTACCGACCAAAAGAGGATTTCCCTCAATCACAAGCTTCACGCTGTCATGAAATTCAGGCAATGGAGGTCCTACATTGTTATCACTTAAATCCAAGACCCTCAAAGATTTCAATTCTGTGAAATTCTTAGGAATGGAACCATTTATTCTGTTCCTTCCAAGCCTAATTTCCATCAGTGAATCTAAATTTGCAATAGAAGGACTAAGAGTACCACTAAGATTATGTCTAGGCAAATTAATAATAGAAACCTTCGAATTAGGATTGCAAGTCAACCCCAACCATGGCCCTTCACATGGATCATTACCTGACCACTGAGAAACAAGATTTATAGGGTAATTCATACTAGCGAGAAAATCCAACAATGCATTCACATCTGGGGCACATACCACCCCAGGCTCAGATTGACAAAAGGAATTAGAATCGTAAGAAACATTACCAGCCTTAAACTTTGGTATTGGACCATTAAGCAGATTATTGTTCAACACCAAGTTATCCAGTTTCATATTGGCCAAGCTCCCGGGAATAAACCCAACAAGTTGGTTCCTATTCAGATTTAGATCTTTCAACGAAGTTAAAGCTCCAATATCCTCCGGAATAGTCCCCCTGAACTGGTTTCCATGAAGCCATAGCTGTTCCAAAGAAATCATGTTGGCAACAACATCAATTGAACCAGTCATGCCACCATCAGCTTGATCATTCAACCACAAAATCTGCATCAAAGACTGACCAAAACTCGCCGGAATTTCACCAGATAAGCTATTGTAAGACAATTTCAGGGCCACTAGAGATGGCAATGTGCCTAAAAATTCAGGCACTGGCCCAACCAAATTGCACTGTACGAAAGAAAGATTTGTTAACTGAACTGAATTTGCCAAACTATCAGGAATAGACCAACCAGTGCTCTTGTTCAAAGGATTATAATCCAAAGCCAAGACACGTAGACTGCTAAGTCCATCAAAAAAATCAGATGGAATTGTATCAAATTCATTGAAATTTAAGTAAGCAAACTCCAGTTCTGACAAGCCACTAAAGGTGGGCAATTTACCATTAAACTTGTTTCGTTGGAGGCCTATATTGTAGAGTTTTGAGAGCTGGTTGAAGTTTTGAGGCAGAGGGCCTTTGAGACCTAGATTTTGGACTTGAATTTGAGTAACTCTACCATCAGAACAAAACACATGTGGCCATGGAGGAGGGCCACAAGGATCATCCCCTTCAGCCGGCCACTTCAAGAGCTCTGGATTATCCAAACCATTCTGGAAATCATTCAGAATTTTGAAGTCATTGGGATCAGTAATACTACAACCCACATCAGCAAAACACAAAACAAGAACAATGTAGAGGCTTGTATACCACCCCATGGCAAATCTCAACTAAACCCACATGGATCTCACTAAGTAACAACAAAAATACATAAAAGCCAGATAAGATTTAAGTTTCAGCAGTTTGGGAAGAAGACAGGTGAAGTGAGATTATCAAATACTTTTATTATCCGTTTCTTATACGATATGATCTCACACAAACAACTAAAAAGAAGGGTTGCTGTTGCCTAAACTTGCCTTTCTCTAACAGTCACAGATCACTTGTTACTTTAAATTATTTATCAATTTAATCATTAATTATTCTCTGATTTTGTGGGTTAAAGTGGATTGATAATTGACAGTATTGGGCTTGACTTTTGTGGCAGCACCAGAGAGTTACAGAGACATGGTGGGGAAACAGGGAGGGTGACAAGTGGCATTTTGGCTCGGATGGATTCAAAGTTGATTGATGAATCAGATAAAGTCAGAGGGCGGTCCCTCTAGTAAATCTGGGTACTGATATGCTGATGGTGGCTTCTAGTAGAAGAAAAGCACCGCTAATTTCGGTTTTGGAAGCAATTATTCTTAGTCTGTCGATTCACATTCTATTGTTTTTCAAATTAACATTAACCTTTGAATATTTATTTACGGCCAAATTAATTACAGTAAATTTTTTGGATTTAGCTTACATCAGTTAAATTATAAATTTAATCTTAAAATATTACTGAGAAAGACTTGAATTTTTTTGTTAATGTTTGAAATCCCCTATCTCAGTTTTTATTGAACTGCAGTACTCATTTTCATTAAATTCTTCTCTGCAACTGTCTTCTATCACAGCATACAAAAAGTGATGTGAGAGTTAAGGAAGAAGCACGGTATCCCCATGAATTGTTTATTGAGTTGGCAGATGTTCTTGGATAAGGATTGATTCTAAATGTTGGGCTACCTATGCTACGTAAAAATCATTTATTCGTGCAATGATATATTTTCATTAATATCATTTAAATGCAAATTTAGGGAAATATGCCTTAAAACTTGGGGAAATTACTGGAAACGAGGAATCTTTTTCAAATTAGATCACTATTTTCAGAATCGAATCAATTATATCAAATAAGATAAATCTCAAATTTAATGATTGACCTCATAAGTACTGAACCAAATAAATTAAGAGTTTGATTTTGATATATTATCAAAAAAAATTTAAACTTATACTCTTTTATATAGGAAACTTTATATTTTATTATTTAAAGTACCTATTAAGGTCAAAAAATAAATAAAAAAAGAACTTGGGAAATTTAGTAATTTTCATACTATTTAAGGTTAATTTAGAGATTTGAGAAGAGTCTAGTTAGAATTAACAAAATTTTAACTAAAATTGACATTTTTCGAAAATTGAACAGAAGTTAGGCCGTTGGATCTAACACTTTCAAGATTCATTACAACTGAAAATAATATAAATTTAATTCAATTTTAGTTATTCAAATTCTTTAATTTAATAACTTAACAATTGCATGTTACTAAAAATTCTAAACAAATTCCTAATCGATCAAGTCTATGAAATTATATTGTTGATACGGAGAGCTTCGAGTTTGGCACAAAAGAGACAATAATAGTTATTAGAATTATAGAATAATTTTGCGTCTGTTAAAAAAAATAATGAATAGAATAACGATGGATAAATATGATTATTTGAATGAGTTCAAAAAAGAGAGATAATAACACGGTTTGACTCGTTGTTTAAGAGTTTTTATTCACGATTATTTTATAAAATTTTAAGAAAATATTCCAACAGAGTATTAATAATGTTTACGAAAGAAATGTTTTAAAGACCTCGCTTTAAGGATCTCTAGTAAGAGTTCAAAGTCAATCATTTATATATATAGGAAAACGAGCTAAGGTTACACTTATTTGTTATATTCAAATTTAAATTTAAAATTATTTTTCTATTATGTTTCATATTAATATAGGATGATTATTTGATCATAATTTGATAAGAAATTATCATTTTCTTATTTCGACAGAGATACGAAAAGAATATATTCTAGTAAGTTATTATCTTTAGATAAGATATGTCTATCTATATGTCTAAGTGTTAAGTTTGTGTTTGATTGTTGTTTATGTAACTTATCATTTTATTGATATCAATCTCTAAATTTTTGGAGTGCGATTAAAACTTTAGAAACTCTTTATTTTTCCACGTGAATGGATAACATGTGAAGAGTCATGATTCGATGCTGAATTCCTATCCACATGTCAAGTTGAGTTGAGAATGTGCCCGATTGTTGTCTCTATAACTAATTGCTTTATTGGTTTCATTATGTAAATTTGGTCAAGAAGGGTTTTACCGTAAATCTAAAATTAAATCAAAATTAAGAAAATTAATTGAAGCAATGTCTACGAGAAACAGACGACAAAATCATTTTCAAAAGTTTCAGGCTCAACATTTGCATATAACCCATACTTTAATTTTCTTTTTGATAGAAAAGCAGGAGCGGAACTTCTTTAAAATTCACATAGAAAATAATCAATTTAGTCCCTCTAAATTCGGCTTTTTTGGGCAGCCTCAGACTTTGCTTTGGTTTCCTTTAGGCCCCTCATTCATTTAAAATTACATTTTAACCCCCCTAAATAAGTGATAAGTGCCTCCTGTATAACTTATTGTTTTTTATATCCCTGGAATTTTTAATTGTACACAATTTGTCTCCTATGAGTACCTTTCTTAAATAGTCTTACTTGCTTATACCAATAAGCTTGCTTGATCGTGGGAAATGCATAGGAGGCGTTTGCAGTTAAAAATTGATGCCGAAGGAAACATTTGGCTCCCTTTTTGTTTAAACAAATGTTCAATTCGACTTAGTGGATGAATATATATTTCCAACAAAATCCTAATCAACTTTTGAGGTTTATAATAGTATTTATAAAATTTTAGCACACAACATTTGCCACCCATTGTCTCTCGGTTAGGCTAAGTTTGAAATGAGTTTATGCAAATTTAAAATAAGTTTTGCTCAAACAAACTCAAATGCGAACATGAGAAAATCAAACACGGACCTAAATACAAGTTGAGGAATAGTAAAGAAAACGAATTCGAACAAAAACCATGTTCGACTCACGAGTCGAGCACGACTCGCATTATTAAAAAAAATTAAAAGAAACAACGTCATTTATAGGAGTCAAGCCGAACATCTCGTGCAAACTTGAGCTAAGTCCAACCTGTCCACACGAATCCAAATCAGGTGCGAATTGATCATAAACTCTTAAACCATGAAGCAAGGCAAATGTGAAGTGATGTTTCTACATACTCAGTGAACTCAAACCAAAAATGAGTCGAGTTCACCTAAAAACAAGCTTCACCTTATTTGGGTTTGATTCGATTTGAATCTAATCTTATATCTTAGAATAGTTTGCATGACAAGTCCCAAAGAATAGAATTTGGGTTCAAGAATTAATTAAGCTGAATCTAGATCAGACCGGGTATCCATCTAAGCTCAACATCTCTTCAGACAAGTTCAAATGGCTTAAGGCTGAAGGAGGTCCATTTTGAAAAGCACAAGAGCATGAAGAGGGCCAATCAATGCACCCCCTTTTGGCTGCAACATTATGACAGCATTGATTTTTTTACAACAAAACCTTTTAATTTATCTGCACAGTTGAGGACCATCTGCAGAAAAGTGTCTACTGCTTCAATTTTACGGAGGATAATGACACCCGAGATTTGTGGGCATCTGCCTTCAGTATTCTGGAACCACTAACAGTGAACTAACTAACTATTCCACCATTAACTTCATTAAATACTAATTAAAATTGGGACAGTCTTAACTGAATTTTATGCCTTCTTCACCAACACAATCACATAACAACCTCAAGAAAATTATGCAATTATTCCTAATCACATTCTCAAGAAACTACATGATGTGCTTCTAAAGCCAATGTCGAACACATGTCAAATGATACGGGAAAAGAATCGACAACTGGCTGCACCCAAGTGACACTTTGTTATACTGAATTTAGCATAATCCTATACTTTCTTCCCTCAAATCCTCAGTCTGCTTTGACAGAAACATTGTCACTGGCTGCACTTTTCCTGCAAGCTGGATATTACATATGCCATGATTTTGAGCAAGAAAATAAAGTTCAATTCATTATTTTTCACAACTTTACAGCACATGCAAGGCAATTCCAGCTAAAAGAAGCCATAATAATACCCCGGAAACACAAAATGAGGTATGTACTTAAAATAAGTGCACAACATAATAGTGTTAATTACTAAGAAGTCTGAACTTAATGTGTTCTACTTCCGCATGACAGGCATTTTTATTAGCAACAAAGAATCTAAACTTTTATGTTGAACATTCATACATGAATAACCTTCATTGCAGTAAACAGAGAGAATTTGTTAGGAGATTGCATATTGACTGACATTCTAATTTCTGATGGCTGGTGAAAAGAAGAAATCATTCAAGCATCGGCCTCTACATCATCCATTAACTATCATAACAATAAATAATGCAAACTGATGGAAAAAGATGAAATGAAGAAAATATAAACCCTTAAACATTATCAAAAGCATACAAGCATGCACCTTTTTCTCTGTCCTATCTTTTGACCATGTCAAAATATACCTTTCTCAAAGGACCATACTAGACTTAGTAATACATCATTATTACAAGAATGAACAATAATGCTAACCTTTTAAGGAATGGCACAATTCCAGGAATGAGATATGAACAGTTGATCATCTTTCCAGTAATTGGTACCTAAATTTAGAACTTTCAATCACTACTTCACACTGCTCCAAATGCAGAAAGAGAAAGCTTCTATAACCATCTTCCATCCTGGTGGAAACAGGCTAAAGTGGGTTGCAACTATCCAAAAATTTCTTAATTGAGATGATGAAGATATCCTATAGCCCTAAACAAACCATAGGATTAATAATACCAGTTTAAAGTTTTCTCCTTAGAACCTAACAACAAAAACCATTTGTAAAAACTCTTTGAACAAGAATGACATGAACTTCTGTGCTCATTTAGATCAACAGATAACCTAACACCTACAAGGTTGCTTGGTTTTTAAAGTCATATATATCAATTCCTATCATATATTAAGTATATGTGATGATGAATGTAACTACTTTCAGTTGAACCTATACCAAGTATCTAATTGGACGATTTCAGGTAATTTTCTGTCACAACTCAAAAGATCATATTAACAAAATGATTGAACTTTTTGACACAAATTTAGCTTGATGTATAGATCATTATCTAAAATATTATTGCCTTTCCAGTAGTGTCTTTCAGTTGATAAGTGGCAGTATCACTAGCATGGGAATAATATTGCATAAATATACAAGGTGAAGAATGCCAAGAATTTTACAAAGAACCATACCTACAACTTGAAAACAGAAGCATTAAAGAAATATTGCCATGTCAACTGGTCTTATATATTTGACTGTTTGAACCTTTTAAAGCTCTGGCAAGATTCTAACTTGAATTGTTGTAGAACCAATATTATAAAATGTTATGTGTAAAAATCCACCATTTTTTTTTAAAATATAAGAGAAAAAAGACTAAAGGCCTGTTTTTTTCATCTGCAACACCCTCCTCAATACTAATCTCAAAGCCCCAAATGCATGTGGAAAACAAATCATAAAAAGAAAAATGATTTCTGTGTATGGCAGTAATCTTACTAACAACAGTAAACTAAATAAAATAAGATTCCTAAAGGTAACTCAGTCAGAAAAGAAAATAAAGTAAGATTTCTACAAGAATTTATGATTCAAGATCTCTTAGCAAATTTGTCCAACATCAACTTCCATAAATAAGCTTTTCTAGCAACTTCCGCAAAAACAAGAAAACAAAGCAGTAAAGTAACATTCCCTATCAATTTTAAATCAATTGTCTATTGTAAGAAGTATTAACCTATTCATCAATAGAAAATTACAAACTTCCAATGAGCTGCAGAAATTTCCTCCAATCAAGTTCCCTTCAAAAATGGTATGACATCTTTTTGGTACTGTTTAATGGATTCGATAACTTTTACAGAAAAAGCTTCATCCTCAGGGTAATATGCAATGGGATCAGGCAACAGAGGAAGTGGAAGGTCAAGCACACCTTCAAGTGTTGCATGAAGACAATAGGCTGAGTAAGTAACATGATATCCACCTTCTTGCACAATAAGGAGCCGACCACCACTGTGCCTAGTTGCTAGGTTATGAACTATCTTTCCAATCTCTCTATAACCATCCATTGTCAAGCATTGCCTTCCATTTGGATCAAACTACAGCAAAAGGAGCATTACTCTTTAAGAAATTACAACTTTGATCAACACTAAAGGTACATTTGTAATCAATATATAACAAGATGTATAGTATCTATCAAAAGGAAAGCTAATTGCATTTCTTGGATTATATTTTCCAGCTAGTAATCATATTAAGACATTTCAAGTAGATTATAAGATATATTAAGGGGTTATATATATATATTTTTTATTGTTAAATGAAAGCTATTCCACAGCATTTGCAGTAGAGTATTATTTGTTTCTCAGCTTTTCGGGGGAGAAAAAATAAATTTTTAGTTTAATACCAAACCTAATTCTTTATCATTAATTTATAATCACTTAGCTATGCTGATTTCTTGAAAGGCCTTAAAAGTAACAAATTTTAACTGGAAGACTTTATTTGTTTGGAATATTAAATAATGACAATTCTCCCTTCTGAAAGAATGACTAATTTGAGCATGGATCATAATTAAACATTTGCAACATCAGATCATAGAATTCAAAGAATTCATTGAATTATTTTAAATAGAAATTTCGCATAGACGCATTCATTATTCATATGGAACTCTATCATATACTTCTAAGCATTTCTATTAACAGATGTTATAACAAATTTGATGCCCAGCCTGTCTGGATGCATTAATTAAACAATTATTGAATGCATTAGTAAATAAATATATGTTTAATTATATATGTCAATATTTTGTTAAATTGTTGCATAATACTTAGGTCTAACTTACCTGAGCACAATTACTTCAGATATCCCGTATTGAAATTATTACAATTATTGCCATCACACATTTATTCAATGAGACAGATATGTTTTTATGCAAATTTAAATGAATTGCATATAAACCGGAGAACATCCGGCAAGTACCAGAGCATGGTTAAATTACAATATGTGTACATGGCTTCAATTCTACCTAGATTGTAATATTCAAAAACCATCTATTCATGAAAACCCAACACTTAGTCTCCTTTGATTGTTAATCGCACTTATCTAATGATATTTAACACTTGCATTCCATTCAGCTTTCAAAGATAGAGAAAAAAAAAACAAATAAATAAAGAAGGAAAAAGACAGAGGAAAACTCCGATTTTCAATCACGACTCTTGCAAATTTTATGGATAAACAGGTAGAAAAAAGATTTTGTTTGGGTGCATCGCAGCCATTTCATTAACAAACAAGGAGGCTATGCAAATGTAATTTAGTAAGTTTGGCAGTTCTTCAATACTCCCCAGTATGTTATAAAAAATCTTTTTTTTTTCTTTTGTGACATGCTGCTGCTTTATTATTTCAGATTCCCTTTCAAAAGTTTGTCATTATTGACCTCCATGTATCATTCTTCAAGTCATTTCAAGGGATAGATCTACAATAATAAACTAGAAATAAAATAATAATAATAAAGTCAAAAGTTTATATGATGAACAAAGAACTTACAGCACTTGAATCCTGGCCAACAACCAAAACTAGCATATCAGGCTCAAACTTCTGAATAGCTGGGACAACTAACTCGGTCATGGCATATGCATATCCCCTGTCCCCTGTCCCATTCGGTAGAGGTATATTTAAATTATAGCCAAACCCTTCACCTTCACCAAGCTCATCAATAGATCCATTCTGTGGATGAGAAGGACCCCAAGAGCCATGATTCATATGAAGGGAGATTGTAAGAACTTCATTAGATTGATAAAACCCCTCAGCCGTCCCATTTCCATAATGAACATCAATGTCTATAACAACCACTTTTGCACACCCAGAATCTAAAGCCAACTGTACTGCTAAACCAGCATTATTGAGAAAGCAGTATCCATCAGCTTGAGTAGGCTGAGCATGATGGCCGGGAGGCCTCACCAATGCATAAGCAATTTTTCCATGCCCATCAAGGATATGCTTCATTGCTGATAACGTAGTACCTGCAGCAAGAAGGGCAGCATCCCATGAGCCAGGGTTCAGGAAAGTTCCAGTACAGACCGCCTTCCCACCAGCTTTATCTGCCTCAATTAGTTCATCTATGTATTCTGAAAAAAAAAAAAAAGGACAGTTACACCATAGTACATCATCCTTCATTGTATAGGAATAAATTTTCACAAAGAATAATGTAGAAGTTGAAAAAACGGGGAAATGCTTCCAATTGTTAATTCCTACCCCATTAAAGTATCACAAATTTGCAACTTTTTCCTAAAGAAATTAAACATGACCCTTCAATTTGTTATTGATGGTTTAATATAGCCTTCAAAAACAAGACAATTACTCAGGGCCAATTAATTACACTTCGTAAATCCCATTTAAAAAAAAAAACATTGAAAATTGAGCAAAAGAGGAACCCTGGGTGTGAAAAGAAAGCAATTCAGAGGAGAGAGCAGGTCGTCCAGAGTGCCAAGAGATGAAAGGAGATATGGGTCCTCTTTGGAGAATAGACAACATGTTCTTGACTCTGTCCGAGTTCTCCGGGTGTTTTTCTAAAACGTCAAGAAAACCAGGGTCCATTCCAGTGTCGAATACGCCTTTTCCAGTGTCGTGGCTCATCATTCCATCGTGCCAAAATACATCTATGCAATTAGCTGAGGCAGCCATTGTTGGGGTAGATTTCAGGGGTAACGGATGTCACCCACAGTAATGGTACTGCAAATAACCAGAAAATTTGCTGGTAACGTTACGCCCACAAGACTGAGCGCCTTCCAGTAAAGGGTAGCTATGTTTGAGGGGGAACTAATTGTGTCGACACTACCGTTGGATCTAGAATCTAAATGCGGTGGATCCCCTAGATTCTCATAGTAAAATTGTCGGGTACACTTGATTGTTTTGACACTAAGGTTCGGTCTAGAATCAAGATACGGTGGTTCCCGTAGATTTAAACCAAGGATAATTAATTAAATAAATCATATTTTTAGAGGTTTTTACTCCTACCCACTAAATTAAATATAATTTTATTCTCGTACATGATCTGTCGGTATTTTGTCTGTAGTCCCAGTCTCACCGACTCTATCTCACAGATAAAAAATGTTATCAAATATATACATATATTATAATTTCGTTGAATTGAATTGTGGTAGATTAATGTGTTTTTAGAAAAATGGTCTAGAAGTTTTTATTTGTTTATATGGGTGATTCTATAGATCATTCATTTATGAATAACTTGTTAACATCACTCGTTATTGTTCTTGAAATTTTGTCAAATATTGAAGTAAAAAAATATTTATTATAGGTAAGGGGATGTTGTTGAAGGGATGATTTGCAGTTTTTGCCCTTGTTAATGTAGATAAGGATTAAATTATAATTTTTGAATTACATTTTAGGCTAATGAAAATTCTATAAAATTATGGGGTGCAAGATGTTAGTTAATAAATAAATAATTAATTAAAAATTTGAGAATGCATGCTTTCTCACTCATCTCTCACTTCAAAACAATGACATGGTACCCTAATTTGAACACAACTCATGATTTTAATTTTTTTACTGTTCCTTAATATATTAACTCCTATATTTTTATACACAACTAAAGTCATCAAAATTCCTCCCTTATTCCTTCCCATGATAACAAATACTTTACAACTTATACTTCATTGCTTGTGAAAGCATGACTATTTTTTTTTATCTCAATGTTTCACTTCATTTACTTTACTTTTGTCAGTCAAAGTAGGTTACAAATGTGTAGAAACCCTTCCTATACGAGGAAATCAACTCTCAGTCTCTTTTTCATGTACACAACTATTATGAACATCTAAAATTATTTGAAGGTATTTCTTACTACGAAAGTGTGCATGAGACATTCACTGGCCACCGAAGAAATAAACTTGCGTAATCCTTCTTTCTATGCATACAAAATACATGAATCGTTAGATTGATACTAGTTTACATATGCCCTCATATTGAGCATGTGAATGAATATATCTCACAAGTGTTATCATGCTGACAACTTGCATACTTTCACATTTAGGTTCCTAAGACAAAGATAACATGGCTTATAAACTTGTGCTACAAATTACACAATAGTATATCTCACAATAATAGCATGTTTCGTTAATTTTATGCTACATGTCACACCATAATAGCATCTTTAACTTAACCTTACGCCACAAATTACAAAGTAATGACATTTCAACTTAGTCTTATGTGATAGATTTCACAACAATGACTTTTTTCTCACATCTCCTGAAAAAAAATCACACAATATTGACATAATTACTACTTCATTGATCATGGTGATTGTCTATCCAAAATGTCTCTACTGAGAATTAGACTGTTGATGTGTTAACTAAATCCTTGTCAGCTCCCAAGTTTGAGATGTTGAGGAATAACTTGCGCATCATGGAAAAACTAGCATTGATTGCAGACGATAAACAAGAGGTATCCGTTAAGAATAATGATTCAAGGGACTTGTTCTGGTTCTTATAATTGAGTAGTTTAAGGATTTCAAGAAGTAGTTCAAACAATTTCTGGTTGATGATTAACTGAAGGATGTAAAATTGATTATTTGTTTGTGCAATTAGAGGGAGAGTATGTTGTTTTGTCTTGAGAAAAGAGGATTTTTTGTCCGTTGCGTGTTTTATTAGTTAAATGTTGATATTAGTTTCAAAATGAAAGAATTTCCAGTTTCTTTGAATTAGGTTCTTAGTGTTTTCCTTCATATGACTGTCTTTTACATTTCTTAGGACTTTCTTGTTGTAAAGTAAAGAGTTCTAAAACTAACTTCAAACTTTCTTGTTTATTCAAACACACAATCAAATTCCACTAATAATGCATTTTTGAAAGAAGGAAAAAGTACAAGGTTCAAGTGCAGAAAATAAAGCATATGAAGTCAAAAGCTAAATCTGTAGGTAGAACTGTGATAAGAGTAGTGATGTATTAAAGAGATATTAGCACTAACAAATCATTCAAAAATCTCTGCATGTTCTCCATCCTTTATAGCACACAAGTTATATTTCTTTCTCTATTGGCAAATGGCCAAAAATTCTAGTGGAAAACAACTCAAATCCCACCTTTGTGTTTTCCTTTGACATGCTTTTTCTTTCTGTTGAAGACTTGATGTTGTTCATTTTGTGTGGTGGGTGTGAAATCTGAACCCACTTATAGCACAGAAAAGTTGTACATTTGTTCGTAAAAAGAGAGATCAGATCGACTAAACCACTTGTTTCAGCCTTAAATTCTCTCTACAAGTACTGATTGTGACTGACACATTGAGCTAGAAGGAGTAGCTTGAAAACATTTTCGACTGCTCTCTGTTCATAGTCCGACGTAATCATCACCTGTTGAGACTTCCTGTACAAATTGATGAGAGAACTTTAAAGAAGATGTAAACCTGTAGCATTAGTGAAAAAGTGCAAGTCGGCTTTGGTTTAGGCCTTAAAGCAAGTGACCTAAAAAAGAGACTCACCATAGAATTAATTGGATGCTATCAGAAATTTGAGCGGGATTGATTTACTGATCAGAATATATAAGAGGAGATATAATTAAATCTAACCGTTTATATCATCGGATCGTATTCGAATTATGATTGTGTCCAAGACTTTTAACTCCAAACAATCAAAAATTAATTCCCTATATTGATGGTCATGAATATGTACCTGCCCACTGCCACTAAGATCCTGCACGGAGTAAATTTAAATCTCTAGTTTGGCTGTCTGAACCTTGTTGATACTTTTAATTTGCTTCTTCCCAAGATATCAGCGCAAATAAGCATATGAACTTTGGATATACCTGGTTTATTCCTTTTGAAAGACGAAGTTTTAATGAAAACTGATCGGGGCCATTGGTTTCAAAGTAAATTTATATGTGCTATAAATCTTCAATATAGTATAATTATAGTAATTAGTGATAAGAGAATATAGCAAATAATATATCCAACTGATGGATGGTTAGCATCGATTCTTTATAAAACATGACGAATGCCTTTTACATTTGAACTTTACAGTAAATAGACAGAATTTAAGCCTAGTTCTTGAGCCTACTTATTATATACCCCACTTTCTTTCTCAACAACATAATATAGAATAATGTTATATACACAAATTTTTTTGTTTTTATATAATTAGATATATAAATGGTGAATTACCATATGATTAGATATTCTTGTCATTAATTCAAAATTATCCAATTATATGATATATCTATTTGTGTACTTTAAAATAAATACTCATAGTTTTATTATAAAATATATACAGACTTGGACAGACTATCCTTATAGTGGTTAGACATGTGCTGTACTCATATAAACTATTCCTACCTTTTTGATTCCATTGATCTTAGTATCCACTTAAGAGTCTAGTCCAATGTTCCTTTCCTGGTTGCCCATGAATTTACTTAATTGGTTCACGGGGAAAGCCAAGTTGTTCCTAAATCTATGAAAATGAAATAAATGGATTACACTTGATTATAGACTAACAGTCAATTGAAAAAAAATATGTATAAAATGCAATAGACAAATCATCTATAATTCAAGAATCAAATCATAAATATTATTTAACAATCCAAACTTTAAAATATCTAAGTTCAGATATAATCACATTATTGTTGTTTTTTTTTTTTGAAGTAATTATATGTCTACGACTCCGAAATTCTAGTAGGCATCGTTAGAGAGGGATACCCATTTCCTGAAATCGCTGGAGTCGGCTCGTTAACAGTAACGCAAACATAAGGACAATCATCAACCTTTGCCAGAGATTTTGCATTGTCTTGTTGTCGTATCTGTGATTTTTCCGGTGACAAAGTAACCTCAATACTTTTAAAGTTGGCCATTGATGCTAGCTCATAAACAGACTGAGCTATTTTTTCTGTGCAGGCAACCACGTCAATTAGTAATGAAGCCACAGCGGCCACGGGCACCGCTGCTTGGAGGTCGGTGTCGCCCCATATATTCGACTTGAATAAAGAATTTAGGCTTTTGGCCGCAGACTTCGAGTTTTCGATGTGGGTTTTAGTAGCTGCGGAGGGTTGACTCATTGTTTTGATGGCCAATGCCAATTCCTTTAGCGCCTTGCCAGATTCCAAGCTCATTTCTCTGTATACTTCTTCAATCTTATATCTCATTTCTGATGATGTCTGCAATAAACCAACAGGACGACAGGACTCTTAGAAAATTTTGTGACTGTTTAATAAAATAGGATAATTTAATAGACAATACTACTTTACAGTGATAGATAAAGATTAATTTAATACACTCTTAAACTTTTGGATTGTTAGAGACGAGAGAGTTCAACAATTTTTTATAAATTGATTAGATCATTTCTCCAAAACAATATTATTATAATTTTTTACATTGAAAACTCTTATAGGGGAGGTTTCAAAAAATTGATCATTACATGCCTACAATTTTCAGATTATTAACAAAGACATGATGGATTAATATGCATGCTTCACACAAGTTTTTTTTATCTCTGTGATTTCGATTTTGTGTTTAGATTAAATTCATAATTCGCTATTCTATATGTTATGGGTGGTTCCAATCTATCAAAATTAAAGTTTGACAAGGACTAGTTAAGAATGTGAAATCCATGTATGTTTTGTGAGAGACAGAAGTTAAAATAGTACTTGAATTTCGGCGTTGAGGTAGCCATTTAGAGCATCAATTCGGTAGGCACACTGGCGGGTGAGAGTTCCGATTTTGAGGTACAGATTCCATGGATGGCGAAACTGAAACTGGCCATGTCCCGGTTCCCATTTTGCAGAATTAGTCTGCCAATAATAAGAAAAATGGATTCTTTAGACTACTATAGAAAGACACAGGAAGAATGCATTTTACTTACTAGGGATTCTTCAGTACTTTTTGAAGTGAGAACACTTTTATATTGCTGCAAAAATGACTTGTCATCTTCAGTCTCTCCTTCCTTATTAAAGTATTCATTTCCAAATCCTGAGAAAGCAGCTTGCTTTAAGTTTCGATGGACACAAAAAGTAGAAAACAATTGGAACATGTTGCTCTCTAATCTCAGCCATATAAAGTGATATAATTTTCCTTTGTGTCAATGCCGCCATCTTTCCAAGTGCGGTTCAAGGTGTAGTCCTTTACTTCGATATATTTTTAATATAAAAGCGAATGATTATATAAGAGTAAATAACATTTTTTTGTTCCAAGATTAGGTCCACACTTGTTCACCATTAGTGGATGGAAATAACATTTTTTGACTCCGAACTCAAAATCTTCAAAAAAAAAAAATATTTTTTGACTCCGAACTGAAAATCTTCTAAAAAAAAAAAACTGATAATAAAAAAGTAAAATAATAGTTTTATTATTTATTAATTGAAAAAAATATTTTTTAGCGGATTTAAACATTTTAAAAATAATAATTTAACTCTTAAATTTTTTTATTATATTATGTTCAATTCTTTAAGGGTGTAATTATCATTTTTAAAGTTATTAGGGATAAACTGATATATAAAAAATTTTCAAAAAATTGCCAAACTTTTTTCAAATTTGTAATAGCCCCCTGAAATTTTTTTTTTTTTTAAATTATAGTATACTCTCTGATGTATAATTATACAACAAAGACATTTTTGTCTATAAGAATAGAGAAAAAAATTGTGAAAGTAAAAGAAAAGAGAAATAAGAGGGTTTTTATTAATTTAAATATTTAAAATCTTATTTTTTAGGGGTGAAAAAGTGTTTTAAATCTAAACTTTTGGTGTAAAAATGTAATTCACTTTATTTACAATGTTTGTAGGGTGTCAAGTAAGATATACCTTCCAGGAAATTTCCAAGTTTGTCAATGTTGGTAGCAATGAGATTGTGGAGGTCTTGGCCAGCCCACACGGGGCAAATTAAAATGCAGATGATGACACAGACAAAGCCACCTATCAGGATGGTTAACAGCCTCCTGCGCGCTAAGTCTATTATTTCATCATCTCGAAAGCCCGATACAGATATCATCGAGAATGTCAATATAAATATCAGCAGCGCATAGTCATATCTTGCCTTGATCTTGGGGAAGAACCGTAAAAAGGTTGATGCTGCGGCTGAAGAAAAAGAAGCCATTAGAAGTCGTAGTTATTCTTTAGGTTTATATATTTGAAGTTTAAGTACCTTGCAGGAAGACAAAGAGGCCAAGCATTATAGGCTCGGCTTTTTCTCCAGATAAACAAGCTATTTGATGAGCTCCAACGCTTAGTGCCCCACCAATGAATGTTGCAAATCCCCTGTTCAGACCTTTTCCAAGAGTGGCTCCTGAAAATTATGTGTCAAAAAGAACAGTCAATTCATTTAATTCAAAATTCTTAATTGGGTTTGTTATGGTTATATATATAAACGAAATATGAAAAAATCTACAAACTTACCCACAGAGTATTCAAATACAAAAACCACAGTCATTATAGCCCATGTTGCAGAGACACCAAAATCATTATATAGTGGGCGTAAGTAGTAAAGCAAGGAGACAACGTTGAGTGCAAGTCCCACTTTAAGTGAATGGACTACTCTTCTTGGGTCATCTTTCCCCAGCTTTATTGCCTTGCTAGCAAGTTCAGCCACCTTGTGCTTCAATTTCTCTGGCAAGCCTTTCAAAAGCAGCCAAGCACCAGCACAAAACCCTGCTTTTTCAAGGCTTGTAGGCTCCATTTCCATCGCCAAAATTCGAGGCAAATTTGCATGTACTGCGAAATAGACCTCGAAAGAGTAAGAAAAGAGAGAAATGGTGGATGGCACATGATGCTTTGCCACTGAACTCTTTATATAGAAGGAAAGAGCATTTATGTGGAACTTTGCATCATTAAAAAATTATAATTTCAAATGTGTTATTGTGGTAGAGTCCTATTCTATGTACCGGACAAGAACAAAGTAAATTTCATAGTTGAGACACTAATTAAATGGGTTGAATTAAAGGGCAACGTAGAGAATTTTTCCTCTTTAAACTTCGTGGGAATATTAGTCAACCCGCAGATTACAAGAAATGACAAATGCACCAACATAATGTAATCAGAATAACATACAATAAAAAAAATCAATGGCGAAGCCAAGAATTCTAATAAGAAAGGAAATAATATAAAGGCAAAATATATTGACAATAGTCAAATTCAGTATATATTACAAGTATTTTTTACGTGTTTTCCTGTTTTGAAAGTGATGTATAAAGATTTCCTTGTCAGTACTACGAAATATATCAGTTATAATTTTAATAGTACAAAATTAATGCATAGCGAAAGGAAAAAATATTTGATGAAACGGCGAGAATAGTGAAAAGAAATAAAAAGTTTTGTATAACAAACTTGATGGTGATTGTCTGTGACGGAGGAATAGTGGAATGGATGATCCACAAGTTAAGAAGGAGCGTTCTAAATTTTACAAATCAAAATGAGGTCACTCTTAAGATAAGAATATATATTTTAGACATCGTTGAGGAGAAATATGACAGCAAAACCATTGAAGAGGAGGGAGAATATACTAATCTTTTTGCAATTACCAATCAACAAGTATAAAATTTGAGGGATAGACAGAGAAACCAACTGTATTCTCAAGACATTGGCATGGAGATTGAGAATACAAAGTTTGATGGTAAGGTTCATCCAAATTATTTTATTGATTTGTTAAATACCATGAAGAGTCTTTTCAGTGTAAAAGAATATGTTGTTTTGAATGGCGTAGAACCTCTCACTCTCCCAAAGACTCCTTCCTTGAAAAAAGGTCTAAAAATCCAAGAACCACCACTACTTCTACCTAAGTACCTTTCCTCCTTCATATCATGCCAAGCCGACAAACATCATCATAAGTCCAACATTTTTACAATTGTACAAAATCTTAAATTTCATTTTGAAGACCAATAATGCATTTAGCAATTGTTTGTTCATCCTCTTCGGCCACATCACATCTCATTTTCAATCGATCAAATTGATTAATAGTAAACTCCTCTACTGACAAACATTTTGTTTAATATTGTGATATTTAATAAAAATTTTATGCTTATAGTGTTTGAGAAGAAACTTTAAACATAATAAATTCTTCATCTTCTCCCAATTATAACAATCTTCTGTTTCCCTTCCCAAAACCATTGTTTCTTAACATGATGCCACCAAATTGACGCATTTTTTGCCTTTAGGTTCTCCAAAAACTCTTTTATTTTGAAAACCCATTTAATTGTATTGAACCAATCAATAAATTAATGAGGATGGGTTTTATCATCAAACTCTAGATTTTAATATTCATGTCAATATCACGAGAATATGGTTGGTTCCTCTACCTAATCCCCCAATTCGCCAATTGACACCCACTAAAGGATTAAGGTTTTTCATTGCATTTTCAACATTATCAATGTTATATTTTTACTAACTAAAGTGGTCTTTAAAGATATTGAATTTACCTTCTTAGATTGTCAATCTCCACATCTCGTAGATCTTGTTGGTGACAACTCTTCTATAAGAGTGCAACCGTGATTGCCATGATCTTATCTATCATGACTACAATTCAATTGTTTAACTATTAATCATGAGTTTATACTATGATACCAAATGATATTAAAACAATAGCAAAATATAACTAAACAATCATAAGAAACATTAAGAGGATAAACCACCACCAAATTGTATTAAGATTCATATACTAAATGATTGCAATGACTCGGGGGTTTAACTTTGTTGCAAAATAATAATCTCTATAGTCAATAATCACTAATCAAAACTAAATAATCTTTTTGAAACTAAACAATTCATTAAATAGTCTTAGAAACACTTAGAAACATATAATAATAATGGAAAAAATATTTAAAATGAAAGTCCAAAGCCAGAAATTTAAAAACATCTAAAATTCTTTAGCCCATAATGGAACTATGTCATTTTTCCCAAATTATCTTTGTTCTTGTTATAAGGTTTCTAGTTTGAGATGACGGCTCTTTTTTGGTTAGAAAAATCAAAGACAGCACTTAGACACATGGAATTTAAGCATGAATTGGAGTATGATTCTAGAAGAAATTAAAGTAATGCTCAAAATGGTCTTCAATTTGTTTCTTAATTGGTCTCAATTATTTAAATAATTAATCAAAATTGTATTTGAACAAAGAGCAAGACCTTAAGTTTAATTTTAAAAGGTCAACTGTTGTGTTCGTCTTGTGGACCAAAACTCAAAATTGAAAGAATGTTAAGATGGCAATGTTGATACTATTAGCGCTTCTTGCATCATTATCCAATTCTCAAATTAATGTAAAATAAGCCTTTCTAACCCAATAAATTTCGATTCTATGATTCAATTGATCATCTGTCATATATGTCAAAGAAATTTTTTTCACTTAGCTACTCTGTAGTAAAAGTATACAGATACATATAAAATAAAACTATATGTATAAATAAATTTTATTAAATTATCTGTAAAAATAAAGTGATAACTTGTAATTGGGTGATGTAATTATTTTCTTCTCATTTCAAAACTATCCAACCAAATATTATTATATCAAATTGTATAAATAAATTTGTAAATTTGTTTATCGCCGTAAAATTACTCAAAATTGACCTTCTACTAAATATATACGCGTATACGTACTTAGCAGAAATTTAATATTTCTAGGATGCTTCGAGCGATCTAGTCCGCCAGACGTCATTAACAAATACAATACCCAACCTCATAATGAAACTTGCCCACTAAATTATATATACGTAAATACTTAAGTAAAAACCTAAACTACTATTTGTCTTTCTTAACTCTCAAATCATCCTTCCCCTATGCTCCTGCCTGCCCCCCTGCAGTCTACAAATTTTTAGAATTTGAGAATACTAATCCTCCAAATCTCGGTTTTTTTTTTTTTTTTTGCCCATATACTAGAGATTTAACTTAAATATAGTTGCCATGCAGAGTTAAACAACATAAAGAAGATGTTTGCTATAAAATAGAGTCGAAAGTTGACGCTGTTCATGGAAGTCTTTAGGTCACAAAATCTGGCAGCAATTGGGCAGCAAACCTCTTTCTGTTTTGAATATCAATGTTTTCAAAACCGGCACCGGAATGAGAAGGTTGTGGGCTTGTTCCTAGTTCGAGCCCTCTTCCCAACTGAATGGTCTGGCTGGAGAGTAAACTTTGTCGGTTTCCAGACACAGATAGGTTTTCACCATGGGGAAGGCCAAGAGTGAGAGAAACACCGTTTCCATGAAATGTAGGAGCCAGTTGATCATCGGGATTAAACCTTTGCATCTCACCCATTGTATAACTTCCAAATCCACCGCCATGGTTGGCAGTGCTTGTTATTAACGAGTACCCATCTTTGCTCAGCCTTTCACCACCGAACTTATCTATTTCATGAGCACTACTCCTTGGTTTCTTTGCATTTCTTTGAACAACATCTTCAAGGTCAGATAATCCAATGAGATTAAATCCAGTTTTTGCGTGAAGAGTTCCTCCCATGGGGGACATCGATATCGTTGAATTCGAAAGTTTAGTCGGAGAAGCATTTTGGTTTGTTGATTTTCCCTCTTTATCTTGAAACGCTTTCATTTGCTCCAGTTTAAATGACTCCTGGTTATTGGGTCTGCTTGCATACTCCTCAAAATCATTTTGTTCTTGTTCCTTCGTCTCCTCCAAGTACATTTCTTCAACCATTGGCTTCCAGAGGCGAACTCGAGCATTTATAAACCAGTTAGACACCTGCATTTCATATTTTATAATTGTATATTCATTAGTGTGTTCAGAGATTGAGTTAACAAATGAAAAAAAAACAAAAACAAAAACATAAAATGAGTGCACTGGAAAACAATGTGTAAACTAGGGTTTAATTCGAATGGAACTTATTCGAACTTGAAAAAATGTTCAATTCAAATGAATATGAAATGACTTTGGTTTAAGTGAACTCAAGTTTGAGAGTTATATATTTTTGAGCTTGAGTTTAGGGTATGAAACTCATCAAACTTATAAGGTTGAAAAATTTTGATACGATTAAACTAAAATAACGTTATTTTGATCAATACGTATCAAAATGATGTTATTCTAGTAACTTTTACTTAGCACGAGCTAACACTCAAATTGAGTTTGGTTCCCCTCAAATGAGTCGAGATCAAACAACACCAAACTGAGCTTAGTGAGCTCGAGTTTAACTTCCTTTAAGTCGAGCTGAGCTCTAGTTTAGAGAAACTCAAACTTAATTCGATTTGAATCCAACCATAACATAAACTATTGCATGTGCACACCTGGCTCCTGGTAAGTCCTGTTTGCTTCGCGAGAATGAGTTTATCTGAATCCTTAGGATACCTATAACACCAAAAATGACATATATATTGCAAAGAAAGTAAATATAGAGCAGAACTAAAGGAGGGTCTCGCATTTATGTATATGATAATGTAATGGTGAGAGGCCTTACGGGTGAAGGAAGTGTTCAAAGAGCCAAGCACGAAGAACTGAAACGGCGCGTTCAGGCAAGCCCCTCTGAGGTCTCCAAGCATTATGTTGCATCACTCCCAACTGTTGTAGAGCTCGTTGTTGTCGAATCTGATGATCAACGTATTTGAGTCTGCAGCTCTTAAACGTTGCTCCTAACAAAACGTCTTCACCTAATTTCTTGCTTGTGACCTTCATTTGCCCAGAAATTGCATCTTTAAGACACCGGAATTGCTTTGAGATTGTGCGCAAAGCCAGAGAAGTATAAGATTTTGCTGAGCCAAAACCCGCCGTCTGCTCGAATAAGGACACCACCAGTTGCATTTGGTGGTGGTACTGCCTGTATCTTCGCTCAACCTTCATATTTTTCACATTTAATATAAATTATCAAGGTTAATCTGACAATTCCAAGCACTTAGGAAGTAAAGATAATTGACACCAAAGGGTCCCATAAGCAAATAATTCTTAGCTTTGCCTAATGTTTCTAGATATATTTTGGGTAAAAGTAGATTGTAATTAATAGCTCAACTGATTCATATATTAATAGTTAACAAATCTTAAGAAATAAGATAAAGAATTTGTATTTCACTAATTACAATTTACCTGTATATGTCAGCTTTATATACAAGTGAGCTGATATAAGAAAGATAGAAACACAAAAAAATTAATATAATTTACAACTCATATTTTATTTGATCAGGGGAGAATATTGGTATGAAAATAGGAACATACCGTATGAAATTAGGGAGAAAATGATACGATTTTTTATCTTGAATTATTGTCGTGGATAGTAATAGGAAAATAATTATGCGGCAGAATGAGAAATCCTTTTCTTCCTCTCAATCAAAATGTATTATTTTAAGGAAAATTTACTTTTTCTCAAAGAAAATTCCCATTTCACCGGATTAACCATTAATGATTTTAAGAATTGATCAACAGATCAAATCTAGTTATATAGATTATATATTGCGATTACCTCATCAAGCATGCTAACAAGTTTTCCCTTCTTTATTTGAAGCTCTTGTCTTTGTGCTGTTGTTAACTCGGCTGCAATCTTGACACTACTACTTTCATCACCGCCGTTTGATGACCCTTCTCCGTTTAGAACCGTTGTTTCTTTAATCAACTCCATCTTCTCTTTTCTCCCTTGGGTTGATTCAGACATCATCTTCCCAACATTAACAACTTCATCAAGAAGCTCCTGTGCAGCCTTCATGTACTTAGAGCCCGAAACAACACTCGCCATACTTGAAATCCCATTTGAAACAACAGAAACCGATGAAGGAGAATTCTCAGATGCCCTCCGCCGCAACTCCATCTGACCACCATCGCCCCGTGCCGCCAAGGTGACAATCTGTGAGTGGTTAGTGGCTGAATTTTGTTCGATCGAAGCCCATAAGTCTGGGTGTACACCGGAGAAGATGCCATAGAAAGATGAACGGTTGTTGATATCCTCAGAGATGTGGGGCAGTGGTGAAGGGAGTGGTACACCGACAAGGGGAAGATTGGATGGCGGCGCGTGGGATACGTTTGAGGGGTTTAGCGCGTTATCGGCGGGGCTGAGGAGTATTGTTGTGTCAGAGTAGGGGGCGTAGTTTTGGTTCAGAAGACAGAGGGTTTGCATCCCATCAGGAGCTTGGATTTCTGAGCTACAATGAAAGTACGCTGCCATTGATTCGATAGCCAAATCTTTGCTTTAATCATACGGAAACTGAAAATCTGAATCTGTCAGACTGGGATAAGCATAAAAATTCTCTCTTCACATGTATCAATTCAACATCAATTCTTAATTGCTGTTAGTAGCAGCCCATATGGATGCTTAATATATATCATCATTAACCTGGAGAAAAAAGTATGAAACATTGAGAAAGGTGGAATACATATACATAGATATAAATAGAAAAGGGAAATGAAAAGGAGGGTGGGAAAAAAGAGTACCATGTATAAGAGTCCAGTCATAGTTAAAATATTGCAGGCATGTGTCTATCGAAACTGTCCATTGATCTAGTCAAAATCGATTCTACCATTCTTTCAAAATGAAAACGATAATCTATAACCCTAATGATAGCTTGAGTTGTGTTAGTTTGAGATTGTTAGAAAGAGGTTTTGGGTATAAGATTCACGGAATCTATATTAAAATTATATTTTTATTTACCTAATACTAGAATTATGAGATGAGATATTAGATCTAAGATTTGACTAGTTAAAAAAAAAGTGGGAGGTTCTTCCATATATATATATACACACACACAGTAGAAAAGAAAATAATTAATCGCTAAGAACAATAAATTGTATTTTTATATAAAGGGAAATCTTTCTGCACACTGTACATACTGTGGTTAGGTGCCTGGGATCCATGATGGATAAAAAACTAGAAAAATCCAGTGAATTGAGCTTCCTTTTTAAATGATTTGACGCAGGCACTTTTGATAAGGAACCATTTATAAAATAATAAAATAGCAAAGAAGATGTTTAAAAAAAAAAAAGATTAAGCTGCAGTGGATCAGTGGGACAGCTGATAACAAAGGAGGAGACGTCTACTTCCACCAAAGGCTTAATAATAAAGAGGAAGAAGAGATAGGCTGGAGAAGGCCCCTTGGGTTTTACTACTTTATATAAAAATCTCTTTCTTGCATCTACTTTTTTTTGTCTCATTATTTTGTTTTCTTATAATCATTGTTTATTATCTTATTAATTTTATTTATTTTAATTTACGTGGTTGGAACTTCCATGCCAGAGTTGGAAGATGAAGCACTTCAGACGCAAAAAATATCATAATCCAAAAAGTTGTTTCTTAGATGAAATATCGTCACTTAAAATTTACTATGCAATCATTTATCATGGTGATTAGACATGGTAAAAGAGCAGCTGGACTGGATAAATCTATGATAGAATAGGTCCGGATAAAATGAGTGTAGCTTGTGAGTATCTATAGATGATTAATAGGGGGTGCACACTTTAGTTTAATAGGATTTAAAATTATTTTTAAATTAAATTAAAAAAATATGATTTGATTTGATTTAAGTTATTGTTTGAATTTTTTAAAATTATTTATTTTTAAATATATATTATTTAATAAAATTAATTTAATTATAGTTTTCTAGAATATAATATAAATATGTAAAATATATACACAATATATATTAAAAAAATGACAAAATAAATATAAAAGGATAAGTTGTATATATAATTTTTTATTAAAATTTTTTATTAAATATAATTTTATATATATATATATATATATATATGTATTTTAAAAATGTATGATTTACGAATTAGTTCGGTTTGAAAATTGTTTTTAAAAAGTTTATTAATCTAAATCAAATTAAACTATAATTTTAAATAATTTGATCTAATTTATTTGTACCAAATTATGTATAATCCTAATAAACCCACTAAATTTGTCGGGTGGTTGTAAACACACCTTATTTATTTATTTATTTATTTTTTAGTCTTTTAATTGGTTCGCTTTTATAGTTTTTTATTTTATCGTGAAAACTCAACACTGTAACCTACCAATAATTTTAAGTTAAACTTGAGAGGCTTGAACTTTGCTATGATTGAGGGATTATATCAATCTGCAGCAAATTAAGGTATCAACTACGAGAGTCTTAAGAGGACATAAACCAACCCGATGCCAAATGAATATAATATTTTATTGAATGAAAATTATTCTTTTATCATGATAAGTTTATATTATTCTTAAGATACTGTCTGCAAGAAAGTGAATAGCTGATACAATTTTCTATTCCTATAATGTAAGATAATGGGTTGGAATTTTGTCTTGTAAAAATCTAATTTTATAGAAAAAAAGAAAAAAGAAAAATTGGGACATTTAACTATTAATAAATTATTAAATTATATAGCCCCACCTTTCTATGTTGAATTAGTTAGAAACGTAGGGCTATACAAATAAATATTCCTATGCAACTCTTGACCCTTCATAATCTAAGCTTGCCCTAATAACATGATTTGAATCAAAGAATCGACCAAGTCCTCCTTCCATAGAATTTGGTTTGCCCTAATAACTGCCCACGCCAGACTTTGTAGACAACCTTCAGAAGGCACAAAGCCTTTGATATACGTAAAAATTGAGGAACAAGTTAATGTTAAGGAAAAGTAAACGGTGGAAAATTTCAATTTGAATAAGGGAGATAGATATAAGTGGGGGTTTTAAAGTTAAAACTGAGATGACAAATGTGTGCTTTCACGTATTTTCATTTATTTAATTACTTTTATAATAATAATTATTTTATCGTCTGTTAATTACAACAGCTATCTTATCAACCCACTACTGGAAAAAAGGAATCAAGGAAAATTGACTGAAGGGCTCAAAGATACCAAACTTCTCTATTGATTAATTTATATATGGAACTCCTAATGCTAGATAGATGCCAATGATGGGGTGGCAGGACTCTTTTGTACTTTGGAAAAAGTTTAGACAAATTAATTAAATTGAACTGTCACACTCACTTCCAATAGAATTCCTATTACATATAATTAAATGCTATTAATGATATAATTTAGGAATGTCTTAATTTGTGTTATTAGGGTTCACATTAAGAACATTAAAAGACAAGAAACATTATAATGGTGAATTTTAACCAGTATAAATAATAATAACAACAAGGGGAAGTGTTTTTATTTATATCGTTAATACTTTTAACAAAAAAATTATAATGATAGGTGACAATTTTTGTCGTTAAAATTTTTTAACAATATAAATTTATTTAATTTTAACTAGTATAAATAATTTATAGCTAAAATCATAAAAATATTATATAAAAATAGTCATGCAAATTTTGTATTTGTGGTATTCAGTACTCTAGGTGATACCATTTTGTAAAGGCTAGAAAAAATATACTTTATAATTTAAATATATATACACATATGTTCATCCACCTGTAAAGATATATTGGTTCTGCTCTTTCGAAAACCTAATAGCTATGGTAAGATGAGGTACAATTTCCTTTTTCTTTTTCTTTTTTTGCAATTTTGATTTTAATAGATGTTTATAATTTACAAAGACTTGAGATGTGTTCTCTGTCAGCTAGTGTGTATGTTCTGAAATATGCTTGGCAACGAGATTATCATCAAGAAAGAGAAATTAAAACCTGTAAGAATGAAACATATTTTAGATTAATTAGCAATAAATTACTAACCATCCAAAGGCCTAAAATAAAGGTTAAACTAGTTGGGGCAAGCACGCATGATAGAAATGTCAAAATTTTACATACATAATTACTTTTCTATTAGAGCAAAGATAATGTTATTTGAACTAATCATGGTGTCACTGCAAATACGAATTTACCTAAGCAAAATGATTTTCAAACAATACATAAAGTGTCAACCAATAAATACTGGACGCAGGTTAAAAAGGGTTGAGAAATAGTACCTAAAAATGGCTTTATTCATCTTTACAAGGCGTTAGGGTTTCTCGTCTTTTGCTTATAAGAAGCTGCTTTTAAAGAAATTAGTATTGATTAAGGTAATAGCTATCAATGGCTTTCTTCATCTTTTTGGCCAAAAGACTTATTTCCACTCTAGGTATAGGGAAATCTAAAAGTTTTATCCTCTAATTTTTTAAAATTTAAACACTTATTTATAAATAAATTTTTGTTAAAAATATCAATTAGAATTAGGGTTAAAACTATTATTTAACAAAAAAATTTAAAAACTAAATTTTTATCACATTTTCCCTCTCAAATTGAAAATCTTACTATTTCCCCCCCAAAATTTTCTTTAAAATTTAAAAAATGGCTATTTCTTCTTAGATTTTTTCTCCTTCGGTGACTTAGTGTTTTCCCCCATCAATTGACCTTTCCTTACTCTGATTTTGTCTTCATTGGAGATGAAGACCATTGTCTTTGATGAAAGATAGAAAAAGAAGGCAACTAGCCAAGGAAAAAGATGGACGAAAGGCCGACTAATAACCCAAAAGAAATTGGTAGTCGAAAAGAAAGAGAAAAAATCTTAGAGAAAAAATTATCGTTTTTTAAATTTTGAAAGAAAATTTTGAGAAGAAGGAGAATTGTAAGATTCCCAAATTGGGGAGAAAATTAATAAAAGTTTAATTTTTTATTAAATAATAATTTTATTTTAATTTTAATTGAAATTTTTAATAAAAATTTATTATAAATAAATATGAGTTTTAAAAAAATTAGAGGAAAAGGCTTCATAATTTCACAATACTTTTAGGTGGAAGTAAGTCTCTCGGCCTATCTTTTTTTATACTGGCGAGAGAGTGTCTATCTTTGAAATGTCACTGTAATGGATGTGATTGAATCCCTTATCCAACCAATGCAATAACTTACTTTTGCATGGTGGCTAAAATATCATGGTTAACTGGTCCACAAAAGTGCCTAAAGTCAATTAATCTTTGAGCAATTGCGGGCCCATCAATGTTGTGTTATCGACCGCATCGCTTGCTTTTGCACATCCGTCAAGATGAAGATGACACATCGAGTACCTTATCTCTATTTGTGCTTGTCATGCCATGCATTTCTTTGATTTATACTATGCCTCTGTATTGGAATTGATGCAGGCTAGGCTTTGCCCTATTCCATTTCTGTTTGAATAATCATGTCATAGAGAATTTTCTTCAAGCACGATTAGTTTTTCTTCATTCATTTTAATTCATTTGCGAAAGTGAAAGCACCTTTCTGTTGAGGGAACCACAGCCTACACTCTTTTATTGAGTATAAGATATTGGATTAATTCTTGATATGCAGAATTACTTACATTTTCCTTCCTTCCATTTTATACGATGATTGGTTTTACAATCATTATATTAAATATTTTAAAAATTTAATCTTAATATAACGTTATCGAATCTTGAATACAAACCTTTCTTTTAGAGATTTCATATACTTTATTACTTAAGCTATCACTCTAGGGGCAAAATTAAAATTCTTGTCAAATTGGATCTGTTATAATTGGAAATTTATTAAACATGACTTCACTAACTATGCAAACATCCATGATTAGAGAGCACAAACCCTAGACCTTGTAGAAGCTAGTGACCATTCTGCTAAACCTTCATGGCTCCGACGTAAGATACAGATTAGTAGGGTAAATTGGAAAGTATATGCTTGCTTGGTAAAGAAGGGGGAAAAACATATATTCTTCTTTATTTGTAACCCAGTCATGAAATGGCGACTGAGGTATGATAAGTGACTTAAAACAAACTAATAAAGAATGGCAATGGATTGGTTCATGAGGAAGTTAGTTACTTGTGTATACTTTTTTTTTTACTAAAAGATGAATATACTCGAATTAAATTATTTATTCAGAATTGAATCAACTATACAAATAAGTAAAATTTTAACTCTAGTGATCGATTTCACAATCGTATAATCAAATCTATAAGATTATAGTCTTGATATACCACTAAAAAGAAATTAAACCTAAACTTTTACTTTGAAGTCACATTCCTCTATCACCTGAACCATCCGTCGGGGGGCTACTTGTCCATACTCATTCATTAGCTAGAAAACGTGGGTCAATACAAAGGTCATATTTCTCACCGAAAGCCCCATAAAACACGCAAGCATGGTTTAATTTGGCTTTTATCTTCAACAAATAGGCCCCCCTCTCCCCACAAACTATATCCTCTCTTACTAGAATAACCCATCAATATCCATGCCCACTTAATTATTCCCTCCTCCCTCTTTATTTTATCACATCTAATGGTCACCCACTCATCACGCTATGAATCACTTCGACTCTCCATAACGTCTTCTCTTTCCATTCATTCTTTCTAGTAATGCCCCATTTGCATTTCCCAGTTGAAAAAAGTGCGTACGATTAATAGATATATCACATTTTTCATATGCCAACTTGTTAACATTTTAAAAAGAAAAACGAACTCCACTTTATCATTTCTTTTTCTTTTGTTTTCATTTAAAATTGTTGTAGCTAATTTTTTTCCTACCTAGAAATATTTTCTCTGGCGTGGATGACATTTTTTATTTGTTGGTTATGTCAAAACTTTTCCACATAACAGACTTTATATCTATATATATCCAATTCATTATAGGTCTGCCAAACTAATTCTTCTTATATTTCCAAGTTTATTTTTGACGACATTTGTGGTTACAGCAGCCATAGTTAGAACCTTTTTTATTGGATTTTATCAAGCAGTACTAATTACCAACAAGAATACATAAAGATTGGACGCATAATTGTTAATTTAAAGCCTTAATGTCGTATATAAGTTAAAATTTTGTTTCATGTGCAAAAAAATTATGAGGTATTTTGTTGCATAAACACCATAAATTATATTCAATATATTTTTGTTAACGATGATAATTTTGGTCTGATTTTAGAGTCTTTGAACTTTTCCAATTTTAATGGAGAGAAGATTCTTAAAAAAAAGGGAATAGAGGCGAAAAAAATCTCTACAATTAGGCACCTACCCTCATCCCTATTCCCATTCTCACCTATTTATATTAATATCATTACTTAAAATACTATCATATTCTTATAGTTTTAGAGTATTTTTGTTTTTTAAATTTATCTATATTTTTGTTGTGCATATTAAAATGATTAATATATAATATTTGTGACATTTAAAATAGTAGATTAATTTTGATTTGAATTAATTTTATTATTTAATATATTTATATTGTCTTTAAAAGGTACGAGAAAAAAATTTTTCTCCACAAAAACAAAGACAAGGAGTGGATTTTATTTCGCAAGGAAGGGACAAAAAATCTTTTTCATTCTCGTAAAAAAAACAAACTGAAACAAAGATTGATATTATCTATAAAAACAAGAATAGAGATAAAAATTGAGATCCCCTTTCTATCCTTCATTTTTGTCATCTCTAATCTTCATTATTCAAATAGTGTTAAATAAGTAATATTTTTTCATATTTTTTTCCAAATTTCTTTGTTCTTTGCTTTTATTTAGATTTGTTCAAATTAATTTAAAAAATTCACTTGCGTAAATAGGTCCATTTGTATCAGAGTTTTATTGTCGGCAAATACAGAGGAAAGTCTATTTTCAGTGATCATGGACATTTCAACTCTTCTCATGTACATATCATAATTAAACATTAGAAGAAGAATTATACTAAAAATACATTGAAAACTACACCTTATCTCATGTTTAGAGACGAATGATCCTGAAACGGCCACGTAATTAGAAGCACTAATAATAAATTATTAAGGCAACAAATATGAGCCCCACAGGCATAAATTGATGGACTGTTGCACCAACTCGTGGTGGGTCACGTGACCTTGGCACATGTACAATCGTCAAATGTTCGTCATTTGGGTCTCACAACTGTAATGACTTCCAAGACGTGTCGGATTTTGAGGACGTTCAAGTAAGAGGTCCCTACAAGATTTGTCGCCTAGGAGAGCCAACCGTCCAGTCAATTTGGTTTGGTTTTAGCTTTTAAGTGGGTCCCTGTTAGCCGTTGGTCAATGCGGCAACTAATCAAACACTTTGTGGGGTTTCCTCGATACAATAATACACATTTAGATAGACTTATTTTAGGCAGCTCCTGTGGCCACAGCCCGTTTAATGGATTTTTTTTTTTAAGGCCAATGATTTATTCCCATTCAAAATTTATTGTATTTTTATATAAATGTCAGTTATATATTAAAATTTTAAATATTTATTTATAAATTATTAAAATTAATTTAAATATTTATTTATAAATTATTAAAATTAATTGAATGATTTAATATTATTTATTTTTTATAAATTTAAAAAATTAATAATTCTTTTTAGAATTAAATTTTAAAATATTTTTTTTTTAGGATTTCTTTTTTTTCTCTCTTTTTTAATATTATCTCTTTCTCTCTCCTCTTTCCTGACGCCACCTCCGAACCAAGACATCATCACAACCTTTGACCTCAGCTTCTTTTGTGCCCTGTTGTTTCAGAGTTTTGGAATTTGCATTGGTCTTTTTTTTAATGAAAAGAGGAAGGAATCTTTGTGACCACTGTCACTGTTGCTTCTTCCGAGCAAACGAGGAAACTTAAACCACCCTCCAAACAACGATGTTGAACCTGTTGAATTGCTTCTATCAGGTGATGTTGCAACTGTGTTTCTTTTCGGTGACCAAACACAGTAGGTTTTCTCCAGTATTGCATCCAGTTCATCCTCCTCCGAATACGACGGCGGTGGTGCACCTTCTTCTCTTCCTTCTTCAACCGATAGATTCTTCAATGAAACCCGCCGTTTCCTTGGACTATTATCATAGTCGTCTTCTTCATTTAACAAAAGCGCACGATTAAATACCAACAAAACCTGACGTATCTGCCCATCCACGAACATTTCACGTGCATCAAGTCCCACCCTCCCATCAAAGGTGATTCAAATATAAAGATTAAATGTCTTTGTCAGACTTTGTGAGGGGATGACGTTGGAAAAGGGGAAGAAGAGAGCAGCTGAAGGAAGACGATGTTATAAAAGAGAAAAAAAAGAAATTTTTTTTTAAAAAAAGTAACCTTTTAAAATTTAATTATAAATAAATTATTAATTTTTAAATTTATAAAAAAATTGAGAGTATTTTAATTTTAAAATTTAACTAATTTTGTTAATTTTAAAAACTCTTAATAAATGTTTAAATTTTTAATATTTAAAAGGTATTAATTTGAGAATGCAATAATCATTGGGTGAGGATAAGTACTTTGACCTTTTTTTTTAATTATCTAAGATATATTAATAACTTCGATATCCAAGATTAATGATAATTATAATACAATAATACCAATTTTTTTAAAAAAAATTGTGTTTAATGGTGTATTTTTTAAACTAGAAATTTATAGATATGGCACCTAAATTAAAGTTAGGTCTAACAAATGAACGAGACACCCATAAACAAATTATGCAATGTGGATGTGAATAAAATAGGTGCAAATTAAAAATAAATTGAGTTATACGGATAAATAATATGAAAACTCATGCACAACCTTACGGGTATGGGGTAGACCCGTGATTTACCCATATAAATTATGATTGAGTTTTTTTTTTTTAATTTGTGAATAAAAAGAATATTGGTTTCATGTGAATGCAATAATATATGTAAAATTATTAATATTTATTTTTTATATAATAATAAAACACTTACAAAAGAATCATCATTTTATACCTAAAGTATATATCAATTGATTTATTTATTAAACCCATAATAATATTGAGTTTATGTGATTAATGATTTATTTTTGCTAATTCCATGAAATCCAACTTACTAAATCTATTTATTTGTTTTGTTTAAAAACTTAAATATAGAAATTTCTATAACACCACGTCTTTCATTTTCCATCCACAACATAAATTATCCTTATAACATTTTTTATTTTTAATTTATCACTTAAAAATAATAAATAATAAATTATCCTTACAACATTTTTTATTTTTAATTATTCGAAGTTCCTACTCCATTATCTAACTTATCACTTGGTACATGTTCCTATGGCTATTGCTTATAAAATAATAAATTAGTTCTTAACGTAGTACCTGTTATAAATATAATGAAATAAATGGGAAAATGATTGAATTGCCAAAAAAAAGTTATGATTTTATTAAGGTAAAGCCACGGTAGAAGTAAGAAAGAATCAAGAAAAAGCAAGAAATGTGTGTGTATTACATGAAGAGAGGGGGGGTATTTATAGGAGAATTGCCGCCCCTCCAGCCAGTAAAAATAGTTTTTTCCAAGCTAAGTTTCTAAGACATTTAATGTCTTCCCATCTCTTTTAGCCAAAGTAAAAAATGCGGGGGTGGAAAAATCCACCATGCATAATAGTACCAGAATTGTTTGGTCATTTACTTTCAGGAAGGATTAGGTTAATACTAACTATTACAAATTGATTCTTTAAAGGAATTTGAAAAGTTGTCAAGGAAAGCTTTTCAAATTAAATTATCTCACTAAAAGAAGTTCTCTTTGCTAAAATTAGACTATTACTAATCAAACTCTTTAGTAGAAAATTCTAATAATTGCCTTTTTTTTCTCAAGAAAAAGGATTGGTGGCAGGAATAACCCGTTTTTACAATTGGCCAAAAGACTTGTTCACACCCAAGGTTTGATGTAATTTTAAAGTCTCATTTGTCAATTTTTAAAAACTCAAACATCCACTTGTTGGTCAATTTCTATTAAAAATCTCAGTTAAGATTAGAGATAAAATCGTTATTTACTAAAAATATTTAAAAAATTAAAGTTTATCACATTTTTCTTTTCAGATTTAAAAATCTTACAATTTTCTCTTCACCCAAAATTTGAAAAATGATCATTTCCCCCTAGAGTTTTTTCCCTCTTCTCTCTGATGACCATTCGTAGTCTCCAATCATCGGTCGTCTTCTCTCTCCCTCCCTATCACTCTCCCTTCAATCTTTGGCTATTTTCGTCAAAGACAAAGACGAATAGCTTTCATCTAAGATAAAGATGCGTCATCTTCGTCTGAAAGTGTATGCACCATTTTTGAGTGGAGGTGAGTTGTCACAACCCAATGTTGGTGGATGTGATAGGGATTTGGGCAAACATAATGGCATGCTTAAGTGTAAGTGTGTATCATTGTTGGTTTTGTGAGTATATTGCTGTTTGTTAGATATATTCCAGTCATAAGATGCACATAATGGAGTTGAAAGATGCATTAAAGAAAAACTAAACCATTCCCGCACAAACTAATCAAGAGCTAAAATTGCTCTCCTGAAATATTCAAAACATGATGAAATCAATAACTTTAAGTCATAATAGGAACACATAGGAGATTCAACCCCTATCAAGGGCATCCATTTAAAATTATGGTTGCATTATTATAACTGCTGAAGTAATTGGTTGCATTTATGGCATGTCAAATTCAATGGAATTGAAATGTTTCCCTTGGGAATGTAGAATCGCGTGCATGGTTGAATATGGGCAATTGTTGTTTGTTTATTATTTATCATTATGTATGTATAACTTTTTTGGAGACATTAGGCACTAGCCCATGTAACAATTTCAAGCATATAAATGTTGGCATTAACCCAATTTCTTTTAAGTTTAGTTGGGCCAATTCGTCTTGGGTTTAAACATAGTTTTTGTTAGGCCTATAATTCTTTTAATTTAAATAAGCCCCGGTTAAATCATAATTTGATAGGCTATTCGGTTTGGTGTTAAGAATTAAATAGTGTCAAGTGTATAATTTTATATATAAATAATTAAATATTATTATATAATTAAATAATTAAAATTAAAAATAATATTTTATTATTTTACTATTTACATATACATAAATGTCTTTGTTTTGTAATTCTTATTCTATACTATAATATAAATTGAAATAATGTCACTCAAGTGACTTCTATTTCGAAAATGCCGAAAAATTATTCCCACGTGGTTTGGTATATTTTTAAACTTTTATTTATAAGATTTTAAAAATTTATCTATTTAATTAAAGTTTTTTTATTAAAATTAAAGGTAAAATTATTATTTAATAAAATATTTTTTTAAAATTAAAATTTTTTCTTATTTTTTCTTTTAGTTTAAAAAACTAATAATTTTTTATCCAAAATTTAAAAATTTGTATTTTTTCCTCTAGGGTTGATTTTTTCCAGTCACATTTTTTGATGACTAATTAGTTTCAACTATCGATTGACCTTTTGTGCGTCTACCTCCCTGATAATTTTCTGACATGAAAATCACTCAAAATTTGATCAAAATAATTGAACGATATTGTATAGATTTATGTGTCTTTCAATTATTTGTGCATTGGCCCATTTTGATAGAAATAACTTAAACACGACCTATGATCGACCCATTCTAATAGGTGTCAGAAATATATATTACACTTACAAGTGTAAAGATTGAAACTCATATTATACAAAACCAATTAGCTTGTGTTAAGGTCCAATCTACGCACTTATATATCACTCATTTTACTCAAGTTTATTAGATGTGTGATTCTTTTTTTTATTTGAGTCTCTAACACTCTCGCTTAAGTATAACTATCTAGGGTGTTAGACCTGCTTTTTGGCTCAACTAGTTTTTGGTTAGGTGTGTTGTCACTTGTATCCAATAATACTTAGACTGTTAAACCTATCGTTTGACCCGTCCTTTGGTACCATATTGAAACTATATATTGTGTTTATAAATGTAAAGATTAAAATTCATATTATATAAAATCAATTGATTTATGTTAAAATTTAATTTATACATTTATATACCAATCATTTTACTCAATAATAAGAAACAATCTTGTTTAGTTTTTTGTGTTATAACTATTGATTAAACATCCTAAACACGACCTATGATCAACCCACTCTAACAGAAAATGACCTTTACGATGATTTGAACGTCGGTTCCAATCTCAGGAATGACTTCATTATGATTTAGAACTTCTGTTCCTATCTTGTAGAATGTCCATTAATTCTACTATCCCCTGCATCACAAACCATCACCGTCAAGTTTGGTGCGCAAAACTTCCATTTTTTTCACTGTTATCGCCATTTCTTTAATATTTTTTCCATCCCTTGTTTTAGTTTTGTATTGCTAAATTATAATTGTCATATTTCGTAGTACGGAAAAGGAAATCGCCATACAGCACTTTTAAAACATGAAAACATTAAAAAAAAATAATTGTAATATATACTGGATTTAACTATTGTCAATAAATTTTGACTTCATAATATAATATCATTTTGCCAAAATTTTTATTAGTTTTTTTATTTAACATTTTCCTCTCTTATTAGACTTCTTGGCTTCGCCATTGGTTTGTTTATTATATGTTATTCTGATTAAGTCTAAGTAGGTGCATTTGTCATAATATTAAAATCTGCAGGTACATATTTCCACGAAGTTTAAAGGTGAAGAGTTCTCTACGTTGCGCTTTCATTCAACCCAGTCAGTGTCTCAGTTACGAAATTTACTTTGTTCTTGTTCGGAACTTAGAATAGAACTCTACCACAATGACACATTTGAAATTATAATTTTTTAATGATTCAAAGTTTTTTATGGGATTTTATTTTTAGTGAGGAATCTCATCCGAATCGGAATGTTTATTAAGGTACGAAACTAATCGAACAAATTAGGTAGAATTCTGTCTACAGTGAATGAAATACTGTCAGGAAGGAATTTGAACCTGTGTGAGCCCATTTTGCTACTCGACCAACTCCATGGAGACCCCCATAAGATGCGCTTTCTTCCTATATAAAGAGGTCGGTATAGCACCACGAAAAGCATCACCTGCCATCCATTATTTCTCTCTTTTCTTCCTCTTTCAAGGTCTAGTTCACAGTTCATGCAAATTTGCCTCTAATCTAGGCGTTGGAAATGGAGTCTACAAGCCTTGAGAAAACAGGGTTTTTTGCTCGTGCTTGGCTGCCGTTGAAAAGCTTGCCGGAGAAATTGAAGCCCAAGGTGGCTGAACTTGCTAGCCAGATAATAAAGCTGGGGAAAGATGACCCAAGAAGAGTTGCTCATTCACTTAAAGTAGGACTTGCACTCAACGTTGTCTCACTGCTTTTCTACTTACTCCCACTGTATAATGATTTTGGCGTCTCTGCAGCCTGGGCTTTAATGACTGTGGTTTTTGTATTTGAATACTCTGTGGGTAAGTTTCAGATTTTTTCATCTCTTTACAAGTTAAAAATAAGAAGACAAAAGCAACTAGACTCAGTTTTTTTCCACACATAATTTTCAGGAGCCACTCTTGGAAAAGGTCTGAACAGGGGATTTGCAACATTAATTGGTGGGGCACTAAGCGTTGTAGCTCATCAAATAGCTTGTTTATCTGGAGAAATAGCCGAGCCTATAATGCTTGGCTTCTTTGTCTTCCTGCAAGGTACATAAAACATCAAACATATATACCTAAAGCATAACTACTTCTAATGGCTTCTTTGTCTTCAGCCGCAGCATCAACATTTATACGGTTCTTCCCCAAGATCAAGGCGAAATATGACTATGCGCTGGTAATATTTATATTGACATTCTCGATGATATCAGCATCGGGCTTTCGAGACGATGATATAATAAAGATAGCAAGCAGGAGGCTTTCGACCGTCCTGATAGGTGGCTCTGTCTGTGTCATCATCTGCATTTTAATTTGCCCTGTCTGGGCCGGCCTAGACCTCCACAATCTCATTGCTGCCAACATAGAAAAACTTGGAAATTTCCTACAAGGTATAATACACTTGACACACTGCAAACATTATATACATAATCTTTCTTTTTTATAATAAAAAGGTGCTTTCTCAGAATTTGGAAATGAATTCTTTAAAACACCAAAGGAAGGAGAGACTGAAGATGACAGGTCATTTTTGCAGCAATATAAAAGTGTTCTCACTTCAAAGAGTACTGAAGAATCACTGGTAAGTAAAATGCTTTCTCCCCGTGTCTTTCTCTAATAGTCTAAAGAGTCCGTTTTTCTTATCATTGGCAGGCTAACCATGCGAAATGGGAACCGGGACATGGTCAGTTTCAGTTTCGCCATCCATGGAATCTGTACCTCAAAATCGGAACTCTCACCCGCCAGTGTGCCTATCGAATTGATGCTCTAAATGGCTACCTCAACACTGAAATTCAAGTACTATTTTACCTTCTGTATCTCAGAAAAAATACATGCATTTCACAGTCTTGACTCGTACTCGTCAAACTAAATTTTGATCAATCTAAACTAAATATATAAATTTAATCTAAATACAAAATCCAAGTTAGGGAAGTAAAAAGATTTGCATAAGTCATGCTTCTGAATTCGTCGAACCTTTAAAAATTACTTGAAACTCATTTTCAATTCCCAAAATCTCTCTTGTAACGATTTTCAATAAAAAAATTCTTTTAACACTAAAGTATTGATCTAGTTAAGAAAAAATTATTAAAGTATCCCATTAAAACTTTAATAACCAAAAACTCTAATACGAAGTATTTTAGATTTATTTTTGTTGGTTATTTAATTTTATCTATTATTGAACTATAAAATTACCTTACAGTTACCTCACGTCAGGAAATTCTCTACAGTCCTGTCATATTGTTAGTTTATTGCAGACATCATCAGAAATGAGACATAAAATTGAAGAAGTATACAGAGAAATGAGCTTGGAATCTGGCAAGGCACTGAAGGAACTGGCATTGGCAATCAAAACAATGGGTCAACCCTCCGCAGCTACTAGTATCCACCTCAAAAACTCAAAGTCCGCTGCCAAAAGCCTAAGCTCTTTATTCAAGTCAAATGTATGGGGCGACACTGACCTCGCAGCAGCCGTACCAGTGGCCACTGTGGCTTCATTACTAATTGATGTGGTTGCTTGCACAGAAAAAATAGCTCAGTCTGTTTACGAGCTAGCATCAATGGCTAATTTTAAAAGTATTGATGCCACTTTGTCACCGGAAAAATCACAGATACGACAACAAGACGATGTAAAACCTCCGGCAAAGGTTGATTGTCCTTATGTTTGCGTTACTGTTAACGAGCCGACTCCAGCGATTTCAGGAAATGAGAATCCCTCCCTAACGATGGCTACTAGAATTTCGGATTCGTAGACATATAATTACTTTAAAAAAAGAGACAATTATGTGGTTAAATCCTAGGTAATAAATTCGCACAATTCATTATTTCTAATAAATTCAATTGTATCATAGATTATAAAATATATAAGACATGTACTTTGATGTACTTCTTGTATTAAATTCACATTAAACGTTGGTATATAAGACATGTGTTTTGCCCTTGAATAAGGACTTGGACACCTCATGTCTCTCTCTCCTTGCATAAGTGGCAAACAATTCTTGCAGATGAAGAATAATGGCCGAGCATCCATTTCTTCATGTTACTGCTACCGATATTTGGAAAACATTAGAAACTTTTTTTGTAAATGAATCGAAGGTTAAGATGATGCATTTGAGGATTGCCACCATGTAAATGTTAATTACACTAGGTGAAATTATTTATGTAGCAAATTACACTACTAAAACAACACTGTAGCATAGACCGCAGCTTTCACAAGTTTTGCAATATTTATGAACCACCATATAGATGTTAATTACAGCTAGCAACAGAAACTGCAGCGGCATCACCATTGCAGTTTACAGAGCCTACCATCATATAACAAAAGTTTCCCACTCTTTCAAGATTCGCTCTTTCATACTAGAGGAAAACTTGTGGATCAGTGAAGAATCAGTAAAAAAATATAAGTATAGTATGCAATGGAATATAAAACCTAGTTTACTTCATCAGGACCCCAGGCATCATCTCTCAATTTTTGCCTCATCTGTATTCGATTATGTCTGGCTTCTTCCTGGCTTTTCAGTTCTCTAGACCCAAAACTGGAAGGCAACTTCAATCCCATTCCCTGAGCAATTAACCTCTGGGCGGTTCTTGCTGATGTTTGAGGCCTTTGACGAGGAGGTTCCAGATCTGAAAATGAACAATACAAGATTGATAAATTTTGAAACAAATAAAACAAGAGACCTTTTCTTTTAGGGTGTATAGTTCATTCAATTGATTTTGCTAACAAGAAATAAGTAATAAATTAATTACATGAATGCAAATATATAAATCATAATTTTATTTAATTGTGGTGGCAGACGGTACTACTACTGTTCTGTAAAGAGACATCAGAAAAGCTTGAATACAGCCAACTATTTTCTCAAGAGGAGGGATATGCCTCAGCTTACAAGATTTATGGACCAAAAACCCAAAAGCAGCCACAACTTTGGGGGCACCTGAAAATCACATATACGGTATAGTTTGTAAAAATTATTATTTCGGAATCAAGGGAATGGCCAAACTTTTCTAATCACTCAGGAAACGAAGCAAGTGAGTTGACATCTTGGTCCAAATCCAGAGTCCTAAGAAAATGCAAATATACAATTTTTGGTCACTGACTTTACGGAAGCTAGATGCTTATGTATATAGAGCACCAGTAGCAGAAATTTGGAAATGAACAAATTCTAGAGGAAGGGCCCCGAGCTTCAGACTTGTGTAAGTGTCAGACGAATGGATATGGACATTATGTTTTTGATACCATCATATAGAAGGGTCATCCAGCTTTATATAGAGTTGAGCAAAGTAAAAGTCAAAACATATGAAAACTCTATTTCAGGCCAATGAAGTTGAGCAAAGAGGAATAAGTAGAAGCCTAAATTGAAGATAATGGTGGTGCAGTTTAGACTACCAGTAGAGGCTGATAGATTTGCATTTTATTTACCATGAATATAAGGGTATGAACAGTGAATAACAAACTGAATTGGGAAAAATTATAGTACAGCAATGCCTCAAACAAGATTTTAATAGAAGACCAATGGCCTAAGTCGGAAGACCAGTAGACTGCAAAAGAAAAGAAATGACTCAAGAAATCTAGTGCCACATAAAGATCGACTGCTAAATCCCAATAGTTTCCACTTAGTGAAATAATATTCGTTAGAAATAATGACAAAATGGTTGAACAAGCAATGATGAAAAAAAAATCAATTTGTTCAATTTAAAGCTATGGCACTTTAAGTGGATATACAAAATATGTTTAGTGGGAACAATATTCTGTATAGTTTCTTACACTCCGTAAGTGCTTCACTTAAAATTTAATAGTTATATCACATCAACAGGGAACCTAGCTATATTTGATATCCATGTAGCTTATCTTAATACTACCATTTTTCATATGAGTTGTGTCACATTTGGTGGAAGAATTGACAGTTTATTCAGGTCTATACTCCAAACAAAGCTTGTACCTGAGTTTCAAGAATTCAGAAGACAGAAGAAGCCTATAAAATTTACCTTTAGTTGAAATTGAGCCCAAAAGGATGTCATCCTCATCAAGTATACGTACAGTAAATGGACATTTAATGTGATTCCTTGCCTCAAGTGCTGCAGCATTCAGATTATTAATGGGCTACGCTTCCAATTTGAACAGAACATAAAACCTTACAATAAACAACAATGATGCAACTATAAATCACAACTCTTGCAAAAGTAAATAAAAAGGATTGTATGTAAGCAAGGCACTAGCACACCAGTACAACAAAAAAATTTACTGTTGCATGAATCACAAGACATTGCTGCAGACAAGAAAAATCACAATTATAAGACCAGTCACTCTCAATATTCTCGTCATCCTATTTGAAGTCAGAAAAAGAATTAGATGCCTCAGCTGATTAATCTCAAAGAAAATTTATACACACTTGAAAAAGAAGGATATTATTGGAAGAGCATCAATCCTTAATGAAAATGCTATAATCACATGGCACAATTGTTATACTTTTAAAAATCTAGTACCTTCAAACCATACATTTGTCATCTCTGACATTTTCTGAAATAAAAGTGACAGCATCAGGCATCCAAAATTTAACTAAATTCTTAATACTAAGCCTCTGGTTCTCTAAATTAAAGAAACAGACTGCAATGCGGTCCTCTGAAAGTCAAAGCAAATCCAAAAAACAAAACATTTGCTTATTAATTCTTTCTACCAAAGCTAGCCAGAGATTAAAAAAACTAAAGGAGCCAGTTAAAATTTAATTACCTACTGATGGTGTACGAAACACTGCAAGAGCAACTGTATCATTGACCCAGCGAATAACAAATCCGTGGTCTCTGAATTCCTCCAAAAGCTTTTCTAGATCTGTTGTCCTGATACTAGGTGAAAAGTCAGCCAGAACAAGAACATGGCGAGTACCATATTTGGCTGAAATCAAAATAAACCATCTTTAGATTAGTAAAAAAGAAAGCATTATCCAAATTCCACATTAACAGTAGAGCATCAGTTACTCCAGTCTTGAAGATTAGTTGATGGGATTATTCATGAAATTGAGCATTGTATGGAGCTATAATATATATCCTCTTGTTTACCACCATACAGTCCCATGTAAATGGGATTTGTTATCTCTATCAATCCTGTTTGGTATGCAGGATTTGATTAGATATGAGATTGAATATATTTGTACTATATATGGTATATTCCTATTTTTGGGTAAACGAGATTGTATTGTAGGACATGTTTGGCTACAAAATGATATAAGAAAAATAGAAGTAATTTGCCTTACCTTTTTGTTAATGAAGAAAAATAAGCAAATGAATATTCTTAAATTTATTGGATAAACCACAGAAATTTTAACTGATAAAAACATCAAACAAAACAGTTTTTATTTGCAATACTATTAGCTAATTTAATCACATTTTACCAAATATGAGACAGTACTATTTATAATCAAATTCATAGCTCAATGAAAACCAATTCTGCATACCAAACAAGGCACAGATGTTTACAACCTATACAATATCTGGGAAAGTATGCCTGAATCAGATCATGATGTTAGTTGGCGCAATGCCCCCACAAAATTTTTGGAAGAGAATATTATTACATGGTATGCCCATGGGATGCAAAGGATATAGAAAAAAACCATATATAATGAAGCCACTCCCCCCTTTAGCAAAAATCACACAAGGGAAAATCTATCCTCGGTTGAAAGGAGAAAAAAGGCAACTGCCTAAATGACGATATGCACACTACTTAAGCCTTAAAAGAGATTTCCAAAGACAAGGTGGAAATTTTCAAGGATACCTATAGCTCAAAAGCAAAGAAAAAGAAGCTGTGACACCAAAGCTAAATAAGAGACAATAAGGAAAATCAAATGCTACTGATCATAGGCACATTTCAATATCAAAAACTCTATATTTCTAAGCATTATATTTTCCTAATAGTCTGGCACCATAGATTATAATACCATTTATATACAAAAGATAAAATAGTTGAAACACTCACAAGATAGGTCATTTAACATTAATAACTATTTACTCTTGGATTGATAAAAAATTATCCTCAAGATACTAGTATGAAAGTTCTTTCAGGATTTCTGCTGCAATATTATCTCCAAGTTTTTAAAACATATTTATAATTTATGAATTATATAAAAAATATCTGAAGATTCATTCATCCAGTATTTGAAACTCCTGATCATAGCAACTATGAAAAGAGCATTTTCCAAAACTTATTAAAGAAATTGAGAAAAATTAGATGATAAATCTCCTGAAATTAATTCATTGTCTTGTGAAAGAGAAATTGCATAAAGCTTCAGCTCATATGAATATAGATAACATATCAATCTTATATACCGTTAGCATCCCACACCGAGATCCAAAATGACCATGACTAGATGTTAGGAATATAAACACGTATTAACAAGCACAATCAATTGAATTAAACCATGGAAAAACATGACTTACAATGTTTTAAATCTGGATTCCTTTCAGAAGTAAGGCTCACACCTTCATCCTCTGTGTCTTCAACAAATGTTTTATGATGTTGTTGATCACTATAAAGTTCATTCTTTTTATATGAGAATGTTCCCCTTCCACGACGTTTAGGGGCTTGAACTTTCGTATCTTCCAATGAAAGATTTGATACTTCAGGTAAGAATTGGGAGGAGAGTAATTCATTTGGTGCACGATCAGCAATAGCTTCCCAATCTGTAGTTATTTACACCACATTCTAATTCATAATCATCTTCATATTAATTCCAAACAACTCCATATTATAAAAACTATAAAGCCATGACCAACTAAACAAAATCAATATCAATAACCCGATGTAGTTCCCAATTAAATAACAAGGCAAGCAATTTATTCAAACAAAAACTGAAACAATATGGAATGAAACTCACCATCTTCTGCAGACTCATCTTGAGGCAAATTTTCTTCTGCTGATTTCTCAAAATTTCCTAAAAAAAGCATCCGAGTTAATTCCAAATGTACGATTTATTAGTTCAAGCGAATAAAAATGAAGGTAAAAACTACCATCATTTGGAGGCCTATTATGAGCAGACTCCTCCCAAGACTCCTTTAAGTCCTTTTTTACAATTTTTGCATCACTGAAGGAATTTAAAAAAAAAAAAAACATAAATTTCAACAATCCGGACAACAGATAGCTAAAAAGGTTTTAAAAAAAGAACGGCTTACCGAATTTGAAAAGCACGGGAGACAAGCTGATCGGATTTAAGAGAGAAACCTTTAGAGGAATAGAGATTGGCCAAGTTAGCAAGAGCAGAAGCTAACTGAATATTGATTGACTCGTTGGCCGATTCTTGGTTTTCAAGTTTCGAAACGGTGGTTTCGAGGAGAGAAATGGCGGCTTCTGTGTCTCCTATTGCGACCAGGTCTTCCACAGCCTCACTCCAGTTGGAGCTGCCGCTGGCTTCTTCTCCGTCAGGTGTTGGTTTTTCCATTTGCTTTGCCCTTCGCTTAAACTTGATTTTCAAGATCGTTGGAATAAAAAATACTATTTAGTTTGGATAGTAAAATAAAAAATGCTATCTACAAGAAAAGAAACTGGCCATAGCTTTCTACAAATTAAAGTGACACCCACGACTATCGAAAATCCACCGAACTCCCCATTTCATTATTGTATTCTTCCACTTGCCTAGTTGCCTTAAGCATATAGGCTGAACACATCTCCCACCCTTTTTTTGCCTAAGTAATAGGTGCACCCTTAAACTTCAAAAATAACATTTTTACTCCTTCTCTCAGGCTCTATTAATAAATTACGTTCAAATTTTGGTTTTTGGAGTTTAAATACTAAAATAATGAGTTTAATTACTTTTATGCTCTTACGTTAACATTCAAAAGAAAAAAATAACCATAGATTAATTAAAATAAATATAAATAATAAAATTATATGTATATAAAATAAGTAACAAATTAGATATCAATAATAATATATCACTATATAATTAGTTGATGTATAAAACATCTCACAGGTACCCTTTACAATAGCCATAGTGAAAACAATTCATGAGAAAATGTGTTTATGTAAAGTGTCATCGTGGAAGCAAATCCTTTGTATACAACTATAAAATCATGCCTCATATATACTTTATGCTCACTCTAAGACGAGAATATGTGTTAATGCGCACAAGTAAGCCCATAGTTGGCTAAGTTATGTTTTCATGCTTACGTTTTCACTTTTTATCTTCTTAAGTCAAAGGTCATATAATATATGGTTTTTTATTTGATATCTCATGTCATGGATCACACAGTATATGACATACTTGTCTATAATTTTCATCATAGATCACACAATGTATGGTTTGCTATATATCACGTAACATATGGTATAGATATTCATAACTTGAGTCATAGATCACACAATATATTACTCATTCTCATAATATGTGTCTTAGTTCACACAACTAAAGACTATTTCTTATAACTTATGTCTTAGTTCACACAGTTTAAAGCTCATTAAAGTTCTATAAACTTACAAAATAACTTGTAGAATAGTTGTTCATGAACTTAGAATAACTGTTCATTGTTTTATAACAGAACGAGTGTTTTTTCCTTTATAATAATTATTCACTACTCATTAATACTCGTTTATTTTCTATAAACAATATTATAAAATAGGTGTCCATCATCGATCTTCGAACGACCATTCACTTCCTCATTCTTCTGAATTTTATTTTCACATAAAATGACTATTCTCATCCTTACAACATACATTCTTTTGCGTCTGGGATATTCCATAGCTAGTTCAAGCACTCCCAATTTGTGAACTCAAGAATCACTCTTCATATTAATTTACCTATAGGTCATTTAATCAGCCCATCATAATACTTGCATGCCATTTTATGGATTTTGTAACACATGATTTGGCATTCTCAAGATCATAGATTCTAATTCCTAACTTATACATAGTCTCATATTTACCTTCAATATCCAAGCCAAATTTTCAATTATCAGATATGAAACATTCATCAATTACATGTTTCAAAATTCCAAAACCATATAACATTTATTTGTATATCTTTTAAATCATACTTTCATAAATAAACTAAAATGAGGGATTCTATTTACCTTTTTTCCGTAATAAATATAAAATATTTAATTTTTAGAGCCTTTAGAATTGAACAACATCACACTTTCACTCTCTTTGATCTGAAAATGGATGACAACGTAAACCTTCCACTAAAAAATGTGACTCTTTTATATAGAATTTCAAAAATAATCATCTGGATTGGGCATTCTATACTTAGGAATAGGTACTTCAAGTAATTATCTCACTTAAATCATGTGTCATTCTATTTTGAAATCACGTTTATCTGATAACTTATACTTTGGAATGGACGTTCCTCTGACTAGAACAAATGTTTTATCAAAATAGCTAATCTCGACTTCATAGATAATATTTCATCCCTTTGAATGATACTCTAATTCTGGAATAGGTGTTACATTTTTATGAATGATCATTCCACCCCTTAATTGAATACTTTATATAATTTTTACAACTTAAACCATTGCATATAAAAATTAAATAACCAAAATACTCTCAAAACATACCTTTTGATGTTACACCCCAATTAAAATGTTAGAGTAATATACTAAATGTTATTTGACATTAGACTTAAAAACTCTAATATTTGAATTTCATTCTAAAATGCCCATGTGGCCTAGGATTGATCAAAATTCTTTCAATCCCTTGCAAATGCAATCCGAACAATGAATCCCAAGAAGGAAGGTCATTTTTATTTTCTTATAAGCCTACCAAAACGTTTATTTTAATTAAATAACTTGTTTTTTTTCTTTTTTTTCAATTGGTAGTTTTTCTTTGCAATTGGTTGAACTTTTCCTTAATGAAATATAACTCATGCTCATGTAGACCATCATAATTTCATATTTTTCATTAATAACCTGAATTTCATATCTTCTCTTAAAATAAATTCAGTAGTGAAATTTTATTTTTTAAATTAAAGATTAAAGAGAAATAAATCTAAAAGATATGATATCATATCATATATAGATTGATATTTAAAAAAGGTACAAACCAAAATGTTATTGAATGCAGTGATTACAGAATCGATTATTAGATCCATGGTTTCACATACTTGGTATAATCGATTTAACGTTAAAAAGACAGTTCGATTCAAATAAAGTTTCCTTGGTACAAAAAAAAAAAAGAGATATGTTATTGAATTTTATTTTAGTTGAAATTTTTATTAGCATAGACTTCACTCTTGCAACTTAGAAAGAGGGGATGATTCAATCATTTTGAAGGAGGGAGAACTCCTCGAAGGAATGATGAAAACATGGTGAGTGCGCGCTCTGGTTGGTAGCTTGGAACCATATGTCCAGCTCCTCTCACTGTCACAAATGTTAATCCGTCATATGCCTCCGCATATCCTCCCACCTGTAATTATCATCATAATTTCATCATATATATGTTACTGTAAACCTTAAACCCTTAACTCTAAATTCAAACTACTTCCATTGTGATGGTAAAAATGTTAAAACAAATATTGATTTTCTATATATATATATATGTAGACACTTTTTTTATATTACCTCCCCATTGGTGTACCATGCATACCAAGGAGTCGTGACATTAAGGTTGAGAACCGCTATCGAATACCTAGTCGATGTAACTGGCACAACAGAGTCTACGTCGCCACTGCATTTATAACATCAAATTATTAACAAATTAAGATGTAAACCAAGAATCGTGAAGGAAAATTTGAACCATATTAATTAAGTCGTTCAGTTATCTTTTTATTTTAACTGGCTTCATTCATCTTGTGCTTCATATGTATTTGATTTATTCAGTTTATTACTTGTACTTGCCTGTATATCCACACTCGTACACCGCTGGCTATGATATTCTGGATGATTGGTAGAACAGTAAGGGGCGAATCGACCCATCCGCTAATTACATCACTGCACAGTGATAAAGCCATAGTATAAATATGGTTAGTGTTGCAAATAATCAAGAACGATTCCTTAACTTAGATCTAACAGATATTTACTAACGGATTGCTTATGTTGAATTGACGTGAAAAATTCTTTTAAGTGAGTACCTGCAACCCTGCCATTTTGTATGGTTTGCATGAAGAGCGTTTTGAACCTCTGGAATATTCAGGTAAGACTCCACATAAAAGTCTGAGCAGGGATCAAAATTCTTCACCTGCTTGAGAAAAGTAGAGGTTAGCGTTTTAATTTCTTTCTAAACAAATATGTTTTCATGTAAAATGAATATGTGCATAGCATATAAGGTAATTTATAAAACTTACTGAACCAATTGAATTGTTGTCTTGGGCAGTGTAAATTTGGACATCCCAGCAAAGAGGGGCATAAATATTGTAATCATCTATATCACCCATCTCAGTCCATGCCATATCCAAATAATCCTCACATTTATCTGAAAAGTTTCCGCTCTCTAAGTCACAATATTTGTATATGCCTTTGTATGATTCGTCTGAGATTAAAGCGTGAGTCCATACATAATCAAAACCCCCCTTTTCATCTGTAATATAGTTAATAACTCCATTGCCAATCTGAAATAGTTGTCGCGATTCAACAAGTTATTCACAAATGATCGATTTAAGGACTAGAAGTGACCAAATAGAAATATTAAAACCAAACATACAGCAATTCCTTTTAGATTTATGGTTTGGTTTGAGTTCATATTGTGTTGCAGAATCGTGTAAGCAAGCTGAGGAACGTAGTGGCCGGCGTAGCTTTCCCCAGTGATGAAAAAATCCCTGGTTTTATATTGAGGGAACCTATCCAGCCAGTTTACAAGAAATGTATAGGCGTCGGCTGCAGTAGTGTTATCACCAGTGTGGTCATAGTCTGAAGAGGTATTCGAATATGAAAAGCCAACCCCAGCTGGAGATTCCAAGAAGATTACGTTTGCCACTGACAGTTTTTTGGAAACCTTAGATAAGTCTCATGGTTGTCGAAGATAAATAAAGTGAAAAGTTAAATATATATGAATGAATGAAAGATAGATTTGCTCACCATTGTTCCATGCATAGCCGTTTTGAAATAGTGTTTTGCCATTGCTGTTAACTCTGAAGGGTCCTAATTCAGTCATAGCCCCAATCCCAAGTGAGGAACATCCAGGTCCTGTATGATAGAAAATTTCCTGACGATTAATGATTTTGAAACTGGATAATTAATATTCCACAGAAGTTAATAAAAATAAACCTTAAATTCAATACATTTAAAGTTTATAATATAGGTAGATAATATTAATATGGATCTTAAGGTTTATTAAACTTTCGATAGGATCCGTTAACCTGTTATATATTCTCATTGAAAGCTATCGTTTATAGATGTTTTCAGAGAAAAAGACTAATCATTCAAACATATATAATTTCGGAAAATCTACGGTCTCCGATTATATGGTGTTATAGGTATTCTTATAAATTTAAAGATTTTTAATTCATTAGTTTATAATCTATGTATAAATCCTTGAATTAAGATTAATTAATTGATTTATTTTATTTTATGTATGCAAAATAAAACCTAGACTGCAAATATAAGATGTGGTATGATTCTATCAGCTTCCCTTCCAGAAGCTAAGAGAAAATAAAACGAGAGGAAACAATATTTAAAATATGATGATTATGATATAATTACCTCCATTGAGCCACAAAACCAAAGGATTGGTTGAAGAATTTTGAGGTGACTCAACAAAATAGTAAAACAAAGCTCTTCCGGCTTGAGGATCAACAGTCACATAACCTGAGTACTGGTTAAAGTTGATGCCATTAGGTTGGCCAGGCAATGAAGTAATCTTGTCAAGTTCCATTGAACTATCCTGACCCCCAACATAAACAGGACTATACTCTTGTGTCACACTTGGTTTCTCAGGAGAATTTGCCCGAAAAGAGTTTCTCCATCTTCTAGACTTAATCAGCCTTCGAAGGTTATCAACTTGACTGGCTTCAATCAGGTTAAGAGATGCCAGCAGGCAGAAACAAAGGAGCAGCTTTCCAAATAGTGTTAGCTTCATCTTCTTGTTGCTGAAATTGCCTTATTCTGCATGGCGTAAGTTCACTATTTATAAGGAGGTGAGACGGCAATGTCAGCTACATTCATTGCGCAGAAATTTAACCAGGCCGATTGTGTTCTAATTTCTTAATAGACTATTGTGAAATATGTTTCTTAATAGACTAATTTCTTAACCATGTCGATGCCATTGCACAAAGTCAAACAAGGGCGAAAATTAATGATATTTCTTTGTAACATATTGTCGATAGTTGGACCATATAATTCCAACATTGTTGGGCTAGCTGTATCGTTCAATTTACTTGGAATCTTCACCACACTAATTAATGTAAAATAATCAAAATAAAAATTTTAAGGAATGCATACAAAATTAACCTTCGAGGCTTCAACGCTAATCCTATATCAATACGGCCATACAGTCGTTCATTTCCTAGGAACAATAGTTATAAAGATGGTTAATAAAAATATGAGTTATTTGTATATTTGTTAAATTTGTATTTTAAATATGTTATTTCGAATTTTTAAATTCAAAACATATTTTATATTTTTTTATTAAATTCATATTTTTGTTGTTTTTTTTTATATTTTATATTTTTATGATTTTTTTAAAATACAAAAAAATATCTTATATTTTCAATTAATTATTACAATATTATAATGATGTAAAACAAAAAAATCCAATTTTTTGTTATTAAAATCGCAAACTTCTCCCTATATTTTTTTGTGATAATTATATTTTGTTATATTAGGTTTAATAGTCAATCAGATATTTTATATTTATATTGTTAATCAGAAGATCTATGAAAAGTATTAAAATTATAATTGATATTATCGTATTTTAAAAAACATATTATTGATAATGTATCGTATTAAATCTTTATACATACATTTCGTAGTTTTTTTGTATCTAAATTTTATGATTTTTTTTATAAACATATTTGTTATTATTTATTATATCATATCTGTATAATTCTTGTATAGTTTTTTCCTATTTCCGTATTTATTAACTAGGGTTATTGAAGACCTCATCACCTTTGTGCAATTGTTCACTTTCTCATTCTCCTAAACTCTATTTTCACATTAAACGGCGATTCTCATCCTTAAAGCACGCATTCTTTTGCATCTAAATTATTCAAAATCTAGTTCGAGCACTCCCAATTTGCATAACTCAACAATCATTTTTCATATTAATATATTAAATGTTCTTGGACATTTAACTTAAAACTCTAAAAATTGAATTTCATTCCAAAATGCCCAATGTAGCCTAAGATTGATCAAAATTCTTTCAATCCCTTGCAAATGCAATCCGAACTAAATGAATCCCAAGTGGAAGGTCATTTTATTTTTTTTTATAGAGCAATATTACATATATATATTTTAAATATATAAAATAGATATATAAAAAATGTGTCATAATGTAATTGAGCGTTATTTTATTTTTACTTTAAAGTTATCTAATCATATAATAATATATTATATGGTATTAATTTTATAAACATGTAATTTTATTATTATTATAAACCTACCAAAATGATTATTTTAATTAAATAACTTTTTTTTTTTTTGGGGGTCAATTGGTAGCTTTTCATTAATGAAATATAACTCATGCCCATGTAGACCATGATAATTTCATACCATTAATAACCTAAATTTAATATCTTCTCTTAAAATAAATTGTAAAACACTATTTTGTCCTTCTCAAAAATAATATGATTAAACTTCTACATTCGTATCTTTTTCCACCATCAGTGTCCGTTATTAAATGTGTATAACAAAGTTCAGTTTTCTGCGACTGTAACAATTATAATTAGCTTCCCTTGCTATTAAATGAAGTTATACATACCACAGAGTGCTTTCAAAATGTAGAATACACCAAAGACAATTCCAAAATATAATATTATAACTTAGAAATATATATATTATAATTGGATAGTAGGGAAACTTTATTCTCTTAATTAAAGATCGGATAAAATGGTTGTGAGATTGGTTATTACACTTACGATTTCACGTATTTGATGTGATCGGTTCAACCTGATCCAGTTTAAGTAAAAAAAATTTATTACAAAAAGCATATATATTATTGATTTTTTTTATTAGCATTGATTTGATCCTTGTGGCTTTGGAAGAGGGGACGATTCAATCATTTTGAAGGAGGGAGAACTCCTCGAAGGAATGATGAAATCATGGTGAGTGCTCGCCCTGGTTGGTAGCTTGGAACCATATGTCCAGCTCCTCTCACTGTCACAAATGTCAATCCTTCATATGCCTCTGCATATCCTCCCACCTGTAATTGTCATCGGAATTATATCATCTTATAAATGTGAATAATATTATAAATATAAATAAATTATACAAATTTATTTATACTTCTATTGTGGTGGTAAAAATGTTAAAACAAATATTAATTTTATATATAAATTTTTATTTTTTTCGCATTACCTCTCCATTGGTGTACCATGGATACCAAGGAGTCTTGACGGTGAGGTTGAGGGCCGCTATTGAATACCTAGTCGATGTAACTGGCACAACAGCGTCTACATCGCCACTGCAAAATTAACATCAAATTATTAATAAAGACATGTAACCGAGAAGTATAATAATTTTAATTTTTCATATTGAATACAGTATTTTTACACTATTAATATTTAATTTACACTATTTTTATTTAAAGAATTATAATTAAATTCCTCCTACATATAAAAAGTATTTTACTATAATTAAATGAATTTTCAAATAAATCAAGTCATTCATTCATCTTTTATTATACGAGTAACTTGCCTGTATATCCACACTCGTACACCAAAAGTCATGAGATCCTTGATGGCGGGTAGGACCGTAGAGGGCGAGTCGACCCAATTGGTAATTACATCACTGCACAGCAACAAACCGATAGTATATATTTGGTTAGTCTGACAATTAAAAATAATATTACGTATACATATAAATTATACAAATTTATTTATATAAATTGAACTTATAGTCTTTGATTAAAGAATTTTAAAATAAGAGAAAAAATAAATAATTATATTATTTAATCATTTTTTATTTATATGCGTTGTTTTGTTATGCAAATAATCAAGAACGACTCATTAAGTAAGATATCTAACAAATATTTAGTAATTGATTGCCTATATTGAATTGATGGGCATAATCCTTGTACGTGAATACCTGCAAGCCTGCCATTTTGTATGATTTGCATGAAGAGCGGCTTGAACCTCTGGAATATTCAGGTAAAACTCCACGTAATGGTCTGAGCAAGGATCAAAATCCTTCAACTGCTTGATGTAACCCGGAAAAGTAGTGGTTAGTCTTTCTAAACAAATATATTTTCCTATAAAAAGAAAATGTGCGTAGCATTTGAGGCAATTTATAAACTTACTGAACCAGTTGAGTTGTTGTCCTGGATAGTAACTTCACAAAGTGGGGCATAAATGTTGTAGCCATCTATATCTCCTATCTCCTCTCCTGCCATATCCAAAAAGTCCTCACACTTTCCCGAAAAATTTTGGTTCACGAAGTCACAATATTTGTATATGCCTTTGTATGATTCGTCTGATATTAAAGCGTGAGTCCAGATATAATCAACGCTCCCCATTTCATCTGTAATCTCGTTAATCACTCCATTGCCAATCTGAAATAGTTATCACCATGCAACAAGTTATTCACAATTGATCGCTTAACGACCTGAAGTGTCCAAAAATAGAAATAATTATTTTTAATACGATATATTAACTTAATAGAATATGAAAAATATCAGATGAGATTGAGTTTGCTTTACAAGAAATTTATTTCGAGTTAACTTAACATGATTTGAAATTAAATTAGGAGTTGACACAAAAGTAACTTAAAATAACTTAACTTAAATGTTTAAACAAATATTACTTTAATATAATTTGTCATAGATTAATTATAAAAAATATTAAAAAAAAATGTCAACAACAATTGAAATCCTTATAAATTACATATAATTATATTTTTATATAAATATAATTACTCATATTATTTTTATTTAAATAATTTATTTTGTTATTGGTATTAAAAATGCAATATGATTAATAAGATTATTAGCATATTTTAACAGTCATACTATGTAATTTTTAAATCATTTATAAATAAAACAAAATATTATATTATGTATTTTATTAACAATAGGTTAGAGTAATTTGATGAACGAATTAAAACGTTAAAAAAGATTGAAAATAATAAATAATTTTATATCAATTTAGATTATCTTAAATTAATCTAAACATTAAAATGTTAGTTTGGGGTTAAAAAATTTTATAATTAAGATTCTAATTCAAATGGAGTTGGAGTTAAAGACTTATAATACGAACACAATCCAATACCACGAACAATCAGGTCTTACCAAATATAAATATTAAAACCATACGTACCGCAATTCCTTTTAGATTTATTTGTTGGGAACTTTGGTTTGAGAACATATTATGGAACAGAATATTTTCAGCAAGCTGAGGGACGTAGTGACCGGCGTAGCTCTCCCCAGTGATGTAAAAATCCCTGGTTTTATATTGAGGGAACCTCTCCAGCCAGTTTACAAGAAAAGTAAAGGCATCGGCTGCAGTTGTGTTATCACCTGTGTGGTCGTAGTCTGAAGAAGTATTTGAATATGAAAAGCCAACCCCAGCTGGAGATTCCAGGAAGATTACGTTTGCCACTGACAGTATTTTGGAAACCCTAAATAAGTCTCATGGTTGTTGAAGACAAATAAAGTGAAAAAGTTAATATATATGATGAATGAACGATAGATTGGCTCACCATTGTTCCATGCATAGCCGTTTTGAAACAGTGTGTTGCCGTTGCTGTTAACTCTGAAAGGTCCTAATTCAGTCATTGCCCCAATCCCAAGTGAGGAACATCCAGGTCCTGAAAATATCAGACAGTTTGATTCGATTAATTTCCATTACAGAAGATAGCAAAATTTTAAGATACACTACAAAAAAAAAAACTGACATTAGAGAGAGAAAAAATAAGAACAGGTACATATTCGATAGTTATAAATACTATTTTCATGATTGTGACATCCAACTATTTATATTCACATTAAAATTAAATAAATTTATATTTTTAACAATAAATTTTTCAAATTTTTTATAAAAAATTTGTAAGTTCATCATTGTTGGTCTTAGAAATGTGTAAAATATTAACATAACACTCACTAAACAAAACTTAAATAAGAAAAAAATTAGTTGTTAAAAGCCTATTTTTTATAATTAAAAAGTTTTAATAACAAAAAAAATCATGTCGTCGTGTGTTATGTATATCTTCCCCTTTTTGCAAAGGATATAATATGTTAAATATGATGCTTATGATATAATTACCTCCATTGAGCCACAAAACCAAAGGATTGGTTGAAGAATTTTGAGGAGACTCAACAAAATAGTAGAACAATGCTCTTCCGGCTTGAGGATCAACAGTCACATAACCTGCGTACTGGTTAAGGTTGATACCATTAGGTTGGCCAGGCAATGCCGTAATCTTATCAAGTTCCATTGAACCATCCTGACTCCCAACATAGACAGGACTATACTCTTGTTTCACACTTGATGTCACTGGAGAATTTGCCCGGAAAGAGTTTCTCCATCTTTTAGACTTAATCAGCCTTTGAAGGTTGTCAACTTCACTGGCTTCAATCAAGTTAAGAGATGCCAACAGGAAGAAAAAAAGGAGCAGCTTTCCAAATATTGTTAGCTTCATCTTCTTGTAGCTTAAATTGCCTTGATTTAAATGGCAAAGTTCACAGTATTTATAAGAAGGTGAGACGGCAATGCCAGCTACATTCATTAAGCAGACATTTAAACTGGCCGGTTGTGTTTGGTGAAGTTATCGATGCTATTATACAAGCCTCACCAGACAAACAAGGGGTTATGTAACAAATTATCTACAGATGGACATTATAATTCCATTATTGTTGGGCTGGCTGCATTGTTCAATTTACTTGGAATCTTCACCACACAAATTAATGGAAATTAATTAATATAAATTTTTTAAGGGATATATATACAAAATTAACCACCAACCCTAATCCTAAATCAATAAAGCCAAACTAAATTATTTATAATTTAATCTACCTCATATTGAACATTCTATCAGAACTCTAAACAAAAACCCTAAATTTTATCAATCTGTAACTCCTACTCTCATATATACCTTCTCAAAGTCTAATTCCAAATCATGAAATCAATTAAAAATTACATTAAATCGAGGTAGAAAGATCAGTCTTTTTTCTAGAGGTCTTGTGCACTATAATACAGTTGATTTATTGTTAAATTTTCATTCCAGACACATAAGAATGGTCATTCTATGGATAAAAACAATCATACATAAATATAAATTAGGGTTTTGTTATACGAGTGAATGATCGTACAAAGGGCATGCATGATTATTTATCAATTAAGACAAAGATGTCGATTTTACATGAATGTTTATACAAAAGACATAGGTAATCATTCGTGACTCGTTAAATAAGACGTGATGATCGTCTTTCTATAGAAGTGCATGATTATTTATGTAAGTAAAAAGGTAAATATACCTCTAAGATTAGGTACAATCATGAATATAAAATAAGAGAGTCATTTATGATATAAAAGTGAATGACTATTCAAAGACATAAACGATTGTGAAGATATGAAGACATTGATGTTGAGTAAGGAATGAATGTCGATTCATAAATGATGAACAATTTTTAACAGTAAAAGAATGAATGAACATTTGAGAATGATCCCCATTAGGTTTTACCGATATATTTTCCTGAGAGTTTATAAAATTCTTCCAACATACACTTGTAGTGGGGTACAAATTGTGTTAATTGTAGTTCAATAGATTTGTGTATAAAAAGGGGGCTATTTAGTTATGTTATTCATATGGCTTGCCTAATCTTTGTTTCAATCTAGTCTAATTGACATAGAAAAAATGTCTTTAAAAAAATATATTGTAAAAGATAAATGCTTTTGCCACAATTTTTACATGTATTATATATAAAAAGTCATCACAATGTACAAATTTAAAAAGGTGTTTTCTAATTGAGCAAGACAAGTTCTACGTCTTGTAATGCCATCAAAATTCTGGGATTGACAGTGTTTCCTAGTTTATTGATTATAAGTAATGTCATCAAAGTTTAAAGTCCGAAGATATACTCCATATGACCAAATTCAGGTGAAATATAGATTATTATATAGAAATGAATAAGAGATAATATGATATAATTTCTCTTATTTACTAAGTGATTATCACTTAATTATTTTCTTTTTTCTTTCACAAATAATAAGTAGAATTAGCGACCACGAAACAGCAAGCCAACTAGTGAACAAGCATAAGGGCATTTATGTTAATTTGTCATGCTTTTATTTGGGTTTTATGTGATTATATGTTTAGACTTTTTTGTATGCTTCTCTTAGTTGTTTTTATGATGACATTTTAGTAATATTGTTAGCTTCGTCTTCTTGTCGCTTAAATTGCCTTGATTTGCATGGCAAAGTTCACAATACTTATAAGAAGGTGAGACGGCAATGCCAGCAACATTCATTACGCAGAAATTTAAACCTGGCCGGTTGTGTTCTGATTTCTTAGTGGGCCATTGTGAAATGTGTTTCTTTCGGCTTGTTATGGTGAAGTTATCGAAGCTATTATGCAAGGCTAACAAGGGGGCATGTAAATTAATTACATTTCTTTGTAACATATTGTCTGTAGATGGACATTACAATTCCAATATCGTTGGGCTGGCTGCATTGTTCAATTTATTTGGAATCTTCACCACACTAATTAATGGAAATTAATTAAAATAAAATTTTTAAGATATATATATATATATACACACACACACAAAATTAACCAATAAGCCAAATTCTAAATCAGTAAAGCCAAACCAACTTAATTATTTCCAATATTTTATCATAACTTTCAACAAAAACCCTCAATTTTATCAATCTCTAACTCCAACTCGAGCTATCACACATATACATTCACGAAGTCTCACACTAAAAACATGAAATCAATCAAGAAATATAATTAAATCGAGGTGGAAAAATCAATCTATTTTCTAGAGTTCTTGTGTACTATTATATGGTTGATTTATTGTTAAATTTTAGTTTAAAAAATGTAAGAATGACTGTTATAAGGGTAAAAAGGGTCATATATCGATGTAAATTAGGGTTTAATTACACAAGTAAATGATCGTATAAAGAATATGTTTAATTGTTCATTCGTGCTCGTAAAATAAGATGTGATAATCACTTATATGGAAAAATGCACAATTATTCATATAAATGAAAAAATGAATATATCCCTAAGGTTAGGTACAGTCGTGAATATGAGATAAAAGAGTCATTCATGACATAAAAGTGAATAATCATTCAAGGACATAAGTGGTCGTGCATGCTAATAAGAACATGAATGATAGTGAAGGAAGGGATGAAGACATTGATGCTAAGTAAAGAATGAAAGTCTATTCATAGAGGATGAATGATTTTGTAACAATGAAAGAATGAATGAACGTTCATGAAAAATCCCCATTAGTTTTTACCAATATGTTTTCTCAGGGGTTGTTACAAGAGGACACTCATGAGATTCTTTCTACACATACCAGTAATGGGGTACAAATTATGTAAATTGCAATTCAATAGATGTGTGTATAAAAGGTAAATAAAGAATTCCAAGTCATCAAAGTTTAAAGTCCGAAAGTGTACTCCAAATGACCAAATTTAGGTGAAATATAAATTATTGTATAGAAATGAATAAAAGATAATATGTATGATATAATTTCTCTTATTTACTAAGTGATTATCACTCAATCATTTCTTTAATCTTTTTGCAAGTAACAGGTAGAATTAGGAATCGCGGGGTGGCAAGTAACTAGTGGATGAACATGAGGGCATTTATGTGACTTTTTCATATTTTTATTTGGGTTTTATGTGACTATATGTTAAGATATTTTTTTATGCTTCTATTAGTTGTCTTTATAATGACATTTTGGTAGTTTTATGAAGCGTTTTATTTTTTGCATAGTTCAATGTGTTTTATGCTTAATTAGTCAAGTAAAATATTACTTCTTTCTGAAGAGCAGTATTTTTGGAGAAGGGTATTATACTATGTTCCATTTATCTATGTAATAAGGTAAAATGATTTTAAAACCCTAATCACAATCTAGAGACCTACAACAATTGTTCTAAGCTCAAACTCCTTCTATAATAACAAGTTATACAAACTGTATAAAATGACCACCGATGTCACCAACACGTCAATTCATGACACTATACAAGTTAAAACCTTTAGTATAAAGTATGGAATGAGAACCTCTTGGTAATTATAATCGTTCCCTGAGACCTCCTCAATGTCTTTCACATATAAAACTCATCTCCTACTGAAATAAGAGCACATAATCACCTATTTTCTTTAACAAATGGATTTGTCTAGATTTATGGTATATTATTACTCATGTGACGCTACCTTTGATCCTATAATAAAATGGTCACATTGAAGCATCGAGACAATACTTTTAACATTCATATTATTACACTATGAAATTATAATTACAAAAACTAATACCATAACAACGTACATTGGCTTCTAACCATCAAACTAAACCACCGTTAAAGTGACCCATTCATCACAAATTTTACTTTTCAGCAATAACAGTCAAATCTAGCACCTTTCCAGGTACCGTGGAATTACAGGTTATTAGGTCATTGTTGAAGCTTTGATCATTGAGAATGGATATCCCGTGGAGTTTCTGCACCTGGAAAACAGTTCTCTACCATAATTCCAGATTCAAAGTCATTAAATGGTTAGCTCATTCAGTGATGTCAATTAGGTTGGGCGTTGAACAATAAATGAAATTAAAGCGCACGTAATAAAAAAGACACATTTTATAAGCAAAACTTCAAAATTATTGTCAGACCAAAATGCTTATATCTTCACACAATCGTTACATTAATTGACAACTACAGGAAGCAACACCTCTATGATACAAGGATGCCCACAAAGACTTTAGCACTATATCTCTCACCATCACATATAAGGGCCTCAAGCCCTCTTGATAGAGAAAAAAATATATATATTAGACCTAAAACGAGGAATAAAAAATATATAAACTAATCAGAAAAATACCCAGCACTACCACCAGCCCATAGAAGAAACAACAATGACTCACTTCTACCTGTCTGTCGCTCAATTCACAAACGGTGGACGGTCCAAACTGCAACTTGTGTATTAACCAACGTAAGCCTGCCTGCTGCCTGTCACCTGGTCCTCTTAAGTAATCTTCATCGTCTCAAGGCCCTATTAATTGTGGCCAAAACCAAAATTTCAGAAAGCCCTCGAATTTCTTCAGAATATGGATTACACGTTTGAGATTTCCTGTATATGGCACCATGCTCTATACAGAACACCGGATACTCCAGGTGCTAGCATGAGCCTAAAATGAGAGAATACAAAGCAATTGTGAAGACAGATTACTATATCCAAGCAAGAGAGCCCCGATCGTTTGCTACTTGAGGACGGCCTCGAGTCGGTGTCGGAGGTCTGTTAGCATTAAGCTCCTAATTGCAAGAAATCAATAAACAATGTAAACACTGGGAACGTTATACAAAAATCACAAAGAAAGATCTCACTATTCAGTGCAGATGGTTCTTTTAATTAGTTGCACCTGCATCCATGTATCTTCTATATGGCGTTCTGGTGATGCTTCAGGGGATGAAATTGCTGGTGGTAGAGGATGAATGAGTTTTGGAACCACCACAAGATCTCTACCCAAAACTAAGATTGCCCCAGCATTATTTGCTGTACCTATAGATTCAATAAAAGTGAAAAATCTTAAACATCCGTGGTACTCAGAAACTGTACCAATCATGGAAAGAGAAAGGCTACATACCACAGTAATTGGTAGCTGAGAAAAGTGTAATTAAATGTCCTTGGGCAAACCGCTCAAAGCCATCCATCACACATTCATGTGCACGTACAATCAATTGAAGATCATTGTTATTGCAAAATTCCATAACTCGATCAGGCTGCAAAGCAAGCTTTCTAACATGAGCACAAATCGCAAATCTAAAATAAAGACATCAGGTGCAAAATTTCCGAGAAACCATTAACCAAATTGACACCATGGACAACAGCCTATAAGTAGAATTTTAATTTTAACATGTTTCACGCATGATTGAGTTTGTTTAACCTAGTTATAATATGACTTCAAATACACACAGATGCAATCACAGATCTAATCTGTTTCATGTCATAATTTTATCAATAGAATGAAAAAACTATCAAGATTTGGACAAAAGACTTGTATTCTCACAATGCAGGTTTGACACTATCTAAACTGATAGATCTGCATTCAGGATCAGCAAGCTCAAGAAATGAATAAGTAATTTGATTTCATTGTAAAAAAAAAAAGGATTAAAGGGTAACCCAACCAGTAAATTCTATTGGATGAATGGCCCTAAAAATTTATGTTTACAATTGAAGTAAAGGAATAGTAAAAGATTGAATAAGTGGATTCCCCACTGCTTTGGTTGACTGCTGAGTGTTCAATGCTTATTTAAGACTGAATCCTTCAAAGGCATGGTGTAGTTCGCAAGGGCAGAGTGAATTACAAGGCTAAATGATGATTGTGCAGCTTGAAACTAAAATCCTGGATTTGGAAATTACAATCAGCAAATTCAGACCACCGAAAAGTGAGGAAATAGCTTTGGGCATGGGGCTGTATCTTTTAAAACATTCTAAATTTCATAGATAAATCTCCAAATTCTAGTGCATCTATAAAAAGAATTCTCAGTGCAGGGAATGACATGTATCAAAAGAAATTAATTTCTACAATCTCAATGCATCTGTGACAATTAAACGTTTGAAATTTTCAGCCATATATTTCACGAAAAAGTCCTTCAAAATTATATCGTAGCACCTGAACTTATGAGTAAATATTGAAGTACTTGTGAAAAACATTATACCAATACAAAAATTGAAGAAATGTAAAGAAACTCACCCCAAATGTAACTAAACCTGGACCCCTAGCATTTGGTCTCAGTCCTTCCACACTGTCATTTTCAGTCGGATCGGACCTGAGGGAAAAACATATTGCACTGTCCTTGAAAACTCGGAACATAATTGAAAGCATAAAAGTGAAACAGTGTAGACATGCACTGACCACAATAGATCCATAAGCACAATTGAGCCAGCTTCCATGGTAATTGGACGTTGAAGATTTTCAATCTGTTCCACATGATTTATTGACCGACCAATACCACCATGCATACAGATTATTTTCTTTTCAATTAGAGCAGCCAAAGGAAGCCAATTGAACAAACGATTTATCCTATGCCAAGCCCAAATTCCATCTCTCTCACCCTGTTTGATAATGTATTAGATTGCCAGAGAAAACAGTTAACACTGAAGTAAAACAGACACTTTCAGAAACATAGACTAAGATACCATGCGCTCAATGCACTCAATCCTGAAACCAAAGAGGGCATTAATGTCTGCAGCTTCATGGTTCCCACGAATTAGATGCACATTGTTGGGATATTCAACCTGCAAAATTGACATAATGATACAATAATAAGTCCATCTCCAAGAAAAAGTTCAGTTTGAAAGATTGATGATACAGAAAAACAGAAAAGCCAACGAATGGTACCTTCAGAGCAAGCAGTAGAGTGATGGTCTCAAGGCTGTGCTGGCCACGATCAACATAATCTCCCAAGAAGAGATAATCAATGTATCTGCAGTTATTTTATGAAATTAAGTGTCATGGAATTTCCCAGGCTAAAGTTGAATGTAAAATGTAGCAATCAGTATGTATTTCAATGCATAAAGCTGTAATCTTGCAACTGCAAATAAACCAACCATCTATGCTTGTAAGGGGACAAAACCTACCCACTTAATCAAAATAAAAGAATGATAGAGACAGAATGAGTACGATAGAATGCATGCATACGTAAGTGGAAGAATGGAAGGATGGAGGAGGGCGGATATAACATATTAATTATTAATAAGCCTCCTATCCTGCCAAAATAAACAAAAATAAAAAACCTCCAATTCTAAGAAGCTCATATATTAGTCTCAAAGCCATGCTTCCAAGCACATTAACTTTATGTACACCTTTCAGCAGAATGTTTGCTCGAGAAACATGGGTAAAACTTCACAAAATAAAACAAATATTACGGATAAAGAAAAAATAAATTTCTCTGTACTCTATTGCACCAGTATCATTGGCAAACGAACAAAATAAAACTACCACAAGCCATCTAAAATAAGGATCATTATACAGACTAAATAGTGGCTCAAAAAAGATGAAATTATAAAGCTGTACTTCAACTCCTTAGTGATTTCAACTCACAACAATGGAAAAAGACAATTATAAAAATCACGAGACCATCTGATCAGAATCAAATGGCAAATAAATTGTAACTTACAAAAGAACAAGTTTTGAATCTCACTTCCCCTGTTTTTACAGTTATATAGATTTATACAAATAAAGCATCAAGCTTCTAAACCTCAATTGTAATGTCTTAAGATCCCAGCTGATATCCAATTAACCAACAGTAATCACACTCAAACAGAAACTGAAATGAAGGAAATGGCTATTTTATTGATAAAAGGGGTTCAATATTTACAATACGTGGATAAACCAGCAATCCGAAGAGTCGGAGCCTCCCAATTCTGGTTATTCAAGGCGCCAAAACCTCTCGAATCAGCCTAAAATACTGCCCATAGCCAAAGCTGCCTAAACCTTAAATTTCTTCCTTCGTTTTACAGCCCTAACTACCCTTAATGTACGAAAGCCTGCCCTCTAAAATTGGGATGTGTGTCCCAAAAGCCCTAGCTCCTAACATCACTTGCCCCTTTGAGAATCACCTTGTCTTTAAGGCGTGAAAATTGGATTTTTCTTTTCTTTGGTAGCAGACCACCTGTTCATTAAAACTACCTCAAAAAAGTTTGCAATACCATAGAAGTTTAACATAGCTACTAAAAAAAGAGCTTCAAACACCGGTAGATCCAAAACCTACTTCACCATTGATTCAGCTTTTCCTGTGGCAATTCGCATTCTTCCATGACAAAATTGCACCAGAAACCCCAAATCTCACCGCTTTGATACCAAAATGTTAGAAACCAATCCAATATTCAATCAATCAAAAAAGTAAACTCACCCAAAAGCAACTAAAATGAAGGAATTTTATTGATAAAGAGGGTTCAATATTTACCATAAGTGGATAAACTGACAATTCAATTAGTCGTGACCTCACAATTCCGACACGGCTACCCGCAGCCAAAACTACCTGAACCCTAATTTTCTTCCTTTCTCCCTTTTACAACCCTAACTACCCTTTATATAGTAAACCCTACCCTCTAAAATTAGGACACGTGTCCCCAAAAACCGTAGCTCCTAACATATTGTCACAAATTGTGTAACTATACTAACATTTGATGGAAGAGAAGCAATTGTGACCACTCTCAAACACCACATCACAACTTTCCCATCTACATGCCCAAGCCAACACTAGGTGTCATTATCGATGTTACCTACATCAGCACCTGCAATTAACATTGCCACTATCATTTCCACCACCAAAACCACCATTATTACATACTAACAAATGCACCTTCATCACCACCAAGTCATTGTAATCCTGAAATTAACCTTACTAAGGAAAACACAACCACCTCGTCAACCACATAATGCCGATTCATTTGTAAGTCAAAGTTAATCCATTGTTCATTCATAACTACTACGTCACTTCAGTTCACAAAAACGCAAGCATGGGTAATCACTCCAAAGGCAATAGTTTATCAATCCAAAAATCAAAGTCTGACATTAGAGCAAACTAAACACTTAGAAATAATCATTCTTATCAAAAATAAAGAAAAACTGAACAGTCATGACTAAACAGCACTTTTATTGTAATACAAAGTTAAAAGTACCCTACAGGTTCCTCAAAGGACTTTTGCAATATTAGTAAATACAACAGAATCCTCAGTTTACGTAGGTCCGACTAAGTAAAAGAATTATCAAACTTTGAGAAAAAAATTCAACTTAAATTTGGAACCACATAGTGTGCATAATAAGAAGGAAAAATAAATCATAAAATTGCTTACGCAATGTCACCAGCTGTTGAAGGTGCACCATACTCATCAAAAAGGCGCATGAGGTCTCCAAACTGCCCATGCAGATCACCAAATATTTTGATAGGAGCCTTAAGTTGTAAGACACTTGGTTCACTAGAAAATATTCGCTCAGCACTATCACAAAGATCTGCTATTTCATTGCAGTCTAAGAAAAATTGTCGTCGGACAGGGGGCTTCCAGCCTCGAGGCTTTAAAAGATGTGCTATGACCTGGATAAAAGGAAAAAAGGCATAATTTATTATATAAGTAACTAAAATTAAGGACAGGGACTCAACATAGGCAATGACAAGTCATGAAAACGAAAGTTAAGGAAGCAATCTGACATCCACACAAGCTAGGCTTAAAATAATTTTAATTTTTTCAATCTTTTTTTTTTTGGTTAAGAGTTTGATCATAACAAGTAGGTGAAACCTTTAGTCCAATGACCAACCGAACGACCACTGCATCAATTAAGTCTAGAGTTTAATTTTGATATGTCACCAATGGATTTTGAACCCATGCTCTCTTACTTGGGTAATCCCCACTTTTGCCACTCAAACTACCCCTTTTGAGGGCTTTTCAATCATTAGTGTGGGTCTAACATAAACTAATTGAAAACTTCAAATTGCTCAAATACCTATGCGACACACAAAGTACAGACATGGGCTTGAAAAATTCACTGATCATCCCCACAGATTAATACTCACACACAAGCTGTCCCATAGACGAACCATGGAAATGTGTCGATTACCTCATGAGGGCTGAAGGGAACTTCCATATGCCCACACCTTATGCAAAAACATTGAAAATAGTGGATTTTTTGTGCAATAGAGGATTTTAGATATAACTTTTCACCTAAAGTACATAAAAAATATGAGACATGAGCAAGCCCAGAGCTACTCTGTCCCAACATTTGAAGGTAGATGAATGTGACACTGCACAACTGTAATCCAACATAAATGACAAGGTCATGCAACACACAAAAAAAAAAAAACATGGAACATTTTTAAATCATCTAAAATCATAAATGATATTCTAAGTTGGTTGATACCTATAAAAGTGTTATGCAAATAACATGGGAATAAATTTTTGGAGCAAGAATATTTACACATGATGATCTTTATGTAGGTCCCATGACCATACATCAAAACATGTTAAAACTTTACACACAGCACAATTTGCAAATTTCACACAACAGGAAACTCTGTAGCCCAACAGCTAAAGTTAAAAAGGATGACAAAGATTGTCACCAATACACAGAATGCTACTATCGTCCATGAATGCCCCCAAAAGCCACCAAAAGTAACATAAACTTCCAAAAAAGAAGGAAATAAATAATAATACTAATAACCCAGAGTTAAGACCAAGTAGAATTCAGAGACGTGAACTTCAGAAATTGATTTTTAGTTGTTGCATAGACTGGAGTTGGGGATTCAAATCATTATATCACTTCTGGAGGAAAGGCCCTTCAGAGCTTTATTTTTAGTTGTTTCGTAGACTGAGGTTAGTGATTCAAATCATTAATTCACTTCAGGAGGAAATACCCAGGGTTATTAATGTTTAGAAAAGAGACCATGGTGAAGTACAAATGTTAATGTCTATAATAGGTATAACAGATTACAAGTGAACTCTCATCAAAATTTGCGAATCTGTGTCTGCGTATGCATGGTTGTTTAGTTACTCTAATGGTGAAAAAGCCTTTTTACCTTTCCATTCTTATTTAAGTAGAATTAAAAATAAAATAGTCAATCAATTCTATCTATGGTGATTGACTAATTGGATGGGGTTCACTGCCAAGTTGTAAAGCTTCATGGGTGGGATCCACAAACTTTACTCATCAATTTTACCTTCTTTGGGACACTATTGATGGACATCTGGCGATCTAATAGCTTCCTCGCTGCCGTTGCACTTTCAGGGGTCCCATAGCTGACCCTCCTCCCCTCATTTTCAAACTGGTCAATAGAAAGCTGTCGGACCATACCACCTAATGCTCCACCAGTCTCTGCAGCGACAACAACCTAATACAGCGTGAAAGAACACATCAGACTTGAAGCCGTGAAATAAGCACCTTCAAGCTAATATAGGATCACAATAACTTTTGACTCAGCCATCAAAATCTTGTCCTTACTGCTCTATGATGCAGCCGGACTCCAGCTGGAGCAATGCTATTTGACCCAACAGAATCAGGTTTAATCATCTGTTTCCCACTAGGGGTAGCCTCTGCACCACGATCTCTGTCTGGTAATTCAACTTCTCCATTAACTTGCCGTGCCTTGACAGCAGCCAATGTAGCACTGATAGCCTCAGCTTCTGCAGCTGATGCTTGAACTAACGACTCAACACCCTTGCTTAATCTCCTGCACAAGAATTCAACGTAAGCGACTCTTTTGAATGAGACCCAACCATAGCAATCATGACATGCACCAAAGCTAGCTCACCTAGAACCTTGGAGCAAGGCATTTTCAGTGCTTATATCAGTATACATGTCACCATTAATAGGAGGAGCAACTGGATTTCCCAGCACAACTGCACCATCAGGAGCTGCTTCAGGCATTGCTTGTCTTGCTCTTTCATCAGCAAATCCATACCTTCCAAGTCGCCCTGCTTGCACATTTGATGCAGCAGCAGCAGCGGCATGTGAAGCTGCAGAAGTCGTCTCGGCAGCTGCCAGATCTTCCGCAACAAGTAGGTCATCAAGCAACACCCCTGAAACATAAGCATACAGATCAATACTATGATGCCATAGTATAAATTGTCAGCTTGCAAGATCATGCCTTGACATTTTTAAAACATAAAAAATCGAGAAAAATAACAGTGACTAAAGGGGCATGTTGATACATTCTAACATGCAAGCTACAAAGACAACATCAAGCTTTTATCATCTCTCTTCAAATATAAGGTAGTCATTCACTGCCAAGTCTTTTTCCCTTTTACCAAGTTCCCCAAAAATTTCACAAAATTCATTGATTATTTTCTCAACACCACATATGTTCCATAAAAGTTTCAATCTGATTCTGCATCTTTTGAAATCCTCTTACAGATACCATCAACAAATCCTCTTATAGGTGCCACCATCAACATATGCCAACTGAATTCTTTGAAATGAAATCAACATAACTTTTCATCAACTGGGGAATCCTATTTCTGGAAAGTGCATATTTCTTAACTGGTGGCACATCCCATCTTGAACTAATTCAGCACAAACATAGAATACACAAAGCTTGAAGATATATTATGTCAATGCTAGTTATATGTCAAATAAAAAAGGCCTCCAATTAATTCAGGTAAAGAAACCAGTATCATCTATTTTCTCCAAAAAATTTCTATTGGCAGTGCAAGATTGTGCAGTGGAATATGCTGCTAATTTTGGCAAAAACATATAAGATCCCTTATCAGGCAAAAGTATGAAGACAGATGTAATGCTAGGTTTGTATTAGATATAGGATACATTGGAAAGAATGACAGCAAATTATCAAGTCAAATGTATATCTTACCCCCACGTAAACCTCCATAAATAAATATCAAGTCACCAACTGCAGCAGCAGCATGCCTGCAACGCCTTGTCAGCTCAACTGCAGCATCTCCACCGGCTGCATCAGCACTGTATCGGCCTGTCCTAGGACTAGTAACGACAGATTTTGTATCACACCAAACTCCAGCTGCAGTATCCAAGACTATAGAAAGGAAAACACAAGGGACCAGTAAGATTTCTATAAATGCACAGCTCCTGACAGAATATACATTCCCCTGGCATAAAAAACACCCAGGATAAAAAAATTTTAAAAAAATCAGCAATAACAATAAACAGTTCTGGTCATGTGCATCCGCAGCTGTGACTGATTCTTTTCCTCTTAAACATTAAAGAGTCATTTACTTTGACACAGCAGTAGAAATATAACCAATAGATTGCAAACAAAAACAATTTCAAACTTCCAGAAAAGAAAAAAAAAGATTAACAATGATAAAAAGACTAAAAAAAATTTTTTTTTTTTCTTTCCTAAAAGAAAAGATAAATCCATCTTACACTAACAGCAACAATAAAACAAACAAAAACAAAAACAAGATTTAACTTCTCAGAGAAGGCAAGTGACGATGAGATAATCTGTTACTTTTGCTCAAACTAAAAACATGATTGCTGCAACATACTTACCAGAAAAAAGACACAAAAGGTTAGAACAAGTTGATAAGAACCTTGCTTCTAACCAAGAAGCCAAGGGTTGAAATACACTAGAAATACCTACGTAAGGTATAATGTCACAAAAATTTCGGGGATTTGTCACAGAGGGAAAAAAAAGAGCAGGAAGGAAAAAGAAAGGAACATCTAGAACCATCAAATTATAATTTCCAAGAAAACCAATCAATAACTAGCTTAATTATATACTGCAAAGTATTTTGCAAGTACAATATCTTCCAAGTCCTACTCAAGTACAATTATTCAAAATCTAGAAGATATGTATGCAAACTCCTTCAATAAATGAAAACAAATAGTAAGAGAAACTTCCCATAGTGTTTACCTATTAAGGATTGTATCATTCAACTATAAATACCATGTGCAACAATTAAGCAGCCTAGATGTGAACTGGATTTTCTTATTCCTCCACAATATTTCACTTTGACATCGTTCTTCCCATATTCCACAATAGATATTTACAAACTCAACACTTAACACCATCAATAATTGAACCCTAACAAAGCCTAAGACATTAGAAACTACAATTGCAGGCCCTGCAACCTGGTACGTTTTAATTTACCATAACTGCCACAAACCATGCATTCATCCATCTGTTACCTGGTATTTTTTAACAGACCCTTTAACCCGAAATTCTAAATTGTAACAACCTTTAGCCTCAAACTACACCAAGAAGAAGCTAAAGCGATATACTTAAAATTTCAGAAAATAATAAATAAAACATTAAATTGACACAGATATACGCATATACATGCAGTATATATGCACAATATTTCTAACATGAACATATATGCATCAGAAGTGACAGAGAAAGAGGTCATAAATGACATATAGAACTATCTCAACCATTTACATGCCTTCTATCTCTGGAAACACATGTTCAACATATACAAGTAAAAAGATCTCATCAAACCACGAAATACAAGGTCATGCATCACAATTTACCAAAAAAGTAGAGGTCAAAGATTCCAAAAACCAAATTCAAATACCTGCAACACTTGATGAATCTTCTACCATGCGTCCTCCACCAAGTGCCCCTCCAGACACATGAAGCCGTGCATTAACAAAGACCTAGAAGCATGGTAAGTATTCACTGATTGACCTTTTGCCACAAAACAAATAAAAGAAAAGAAGAGAGGCCATAGAATTAAGGAAAATTAAGGGAAAAAGATAACCCACTGCTGCATGTTGGTATCTTGGAGATGGTGAGACACCAGGAGCAATAGCCCATTCCCAACGACCATCTCTATGCTTAGCAAGTCCATATGCACTTGCCAAAGGCTGCAAATACAAGAGTTTGGATCACACAACAGAATAAATGTTGCATTAAATGTAAACAAGAATTTTCACAATCAGCTTATGAAAACACAAGCGCGAACACAAGCAGGGAATGCAACAAACTTTTTTATATTAGACACTAATGATAGGGGAAAAAACCAGAATGCATGACGAGAAACTAATATTCTTACATACTGTACACAGCTTGAATTTTCATATATATGAGACAACATTCACAATGAGAAAACTAACCAAACCAACTGAAACTGTTCATATATGTGAAAATTCAAAAGAAGAAACTATGTTCACTTAACTATTTTCTCTTTCCAAAATTAACATGAGATCAAAATATGAGAGCCTTCAGCTCCCTTAACCCAAAAATCAACACCCAAGGAATACATACACATTACGTCATTGAAACATCAACTCTCAAATAATGTAACCGCCCAGCCCCACATCCAGGAAAATAAAGAACCATTGAAAAGTTTGAACATCAGCAAAAAGAAAGCTATACAAGGAGGGTAAAACAAGGAAGTTCAAAATTATAAGCGGGCACTAGCAGCTGGCTATCAAAAAGCTAAACATGTCTTTACTCATAATTACAACACAGTCACAGTTTTTTTCAATTAAAATTTTATAACTACCAGTATTGTCTTGCAAATATAATTTATATCCCCAGCCATCCTCAAATCTAAACCTTCAAAGAAAGATTATCTTCCAAACAAAACCTTAACTAATACAAGGTGTGGAAAATACCAAAATAAGTTTTATGTCCACCATGAAGGAAATAATTTGTCATAACATTCTCAAAAAGTAGAAAGCAAGTCTACAGAGAAAGAACATCAAAACTAAAAGCAAGTTTGTGCATACTCACCACACTGCTGGCATCCCTCCCTCCACAAAGCAGAAGAAGGCCATCAGAACGAGCACTTGCAGTTGCATACCTATTCCAACATAAAAGATCAGACAGGAAAACAACTTGAATATATCTTGGGTCAGTTCTAGGTTTAAGCGAGAAACAAAATCCAAACCACTCAAATGCAACCAAACAATTTATGACATAAATCATTTAAGCAACTGCCAGTTATGGTCCATATTTGATAAATAAAACGTACTGCTCTGAATGCTTTGAATTCAATATGTAAATAATAAGAAAGATTGGTGAAGGTATCACTTAGCATTCATGCAAGAGGAGAAAAAATTTACATGCATGGAGGTGGACCCTCGCCCTCAGGTTCCAACTTACGCCATTCATAAGGCTTTGCAGCTGTATCTAGGGCCCATACATCAGCCAAAGGTCGCTTTCCTGAAAAGCAAAGAGCAAACATTTTTCATAATTCACAATGATTTTAGACATTTATAACTCGAAACAACCAAAATTTCTACCAAATATTATGATGCATTTTTCTCCATTTATTGTCTTTTTTCTTTTTTACGTCAACATAATGCACACACGACATAGAGACTAGACGGTGAAGTGACTTACCATCATTCCCACCAATTGCCATGAGATACCGTTGACCCACTAATGCCATCACATGTCCATAGCGTGGCCCAGGTCCAGGGCCTTGAACAACAACTCTACAAAACATTCACATCCATTTTAATAAATATAAATTTCCAAAAAAATTTTTAAAAAAAAAGCAAGAACATCCTTCAAAAGTTTAACCTATGCCATCGAGGCCGTTGCTGTGTGAGGTCAAGAACATGGAGATCCTCAGCAGACAAACCAGCTGGACCAATGCCACCCTGCATTGAAATGGACAATTCCAGTAAAAATTTTAATGTTTTGTCTTTTTCTTATTTGGTGTGCGTGGGGTTGGGGGGAGGGAGGGTGAAACAGCAAGCTTCTCAGAAAATGCAATGTACTCTACCTGAATAACTACCATAGTCCCCACAGCTGTTGCCACGTGTGCAGCCCTTGGCGTGGGTGGTTCTCCAAAAGGAGTGATCCTGAAAAATAACAGTTATTATAAGCATGAATCTTTAATGAACACAAAAACATCAACACAGGGCAGAAAAATACAGGTAGTTTAAAAAAAAAGCCATGGGCTAGCAGGATAATAAATCCTTCCTCCCAGACTTACCTAGACCATTTATTTGTTGAAAAATCATAGCAATGCACATCAGCTGTGGCACCTGCTAGTCCTGCAATTCAAGTCAAACATATTAGTTTCAAGAAAATTTTAAGAGATGAATTATAAATCATAATTATTCTTCAGCTTATGCCATTTCTAAGTGTAGATAAGTAGTGGAAAGAAGATGGTATATTCTTATTAAACCAGTTCTTCTACAATAGATGCAACACCACTAGCAGTCCAAGATACTAGCATTTGCACCACAAACAAAAACTGAATAACTAAAACACAGAACCTGACTCATAATCAGGATTATAAAGACTTCCGCAATAACACTAACGCCAAATCATTTAAAAGAAATCTAATAACACTATGCAATTCAATTTTTGTTTTACAAACATAAAAATAAAGTAGAAAACACATTTTAGAAATAAGAATTATGAAACCACAAAATTCAAGTCAGGTTCTGTGTTTTAGTTATTTAGAAACCATTTTATAAAACAAGATCTATGGATACACACAACATAAATGAAAGACATTTTATCACCAAAACATGCACATCGATATATAAATTCAGTATAAAAAGGTTACATAGGCACATAGATCATTTCCCTTTTTTTTTTGGTATCATCTAAAGAAACTAAAGACATTAAGACACAACCATGTGTCATTTGATCTGACTTCAGAAACTATGATTCAAATTCCAAAAAAAAACAGTGAGTTCAGCCAAAAGCATCCCAAATAGTAACGGAAGAAAAAATAAACAACTCGAATTAGTCAGGAAAAAACAGAACCAAGCATCATAGTCCAATTATACCATGTAACCAAATCATGCCAAAGTAACCCTTTTTCTTGGTAAGTATGCCAGTGTAACCTAATTAACAAAAATTAGACTTAAATTACTTGAACCCTTCAATCCATTTACAAATGGATTTTTATTAACAGTATATGATAAAAAGAATATAAGCAAATACGACAACTTAAATTATTTTGCCTTCAACCCAAGCACACTTGATATGCCACTTAGATTGCTGATTTTCGTTTCTTTTGCCCAGACAATTACATTAAGTGAAACAACAAAACCACAGCGGATTTTAGTTGGAAAAAATCTACATAAAAAAACTCAGTTTAATCATGCGATAAACAATGATCATATTTGAAAGGAATAAAAAAGCTGCTGTTTTTGTGTCACTCAGACTACAACTTGTTCAGAAACTATGCAGAGCCTATAAACCAAAACAACCTAGTCATCCAGTTTCAACCATTTTGGCTTCAACAAAATTAAGATTTCTCACATATTAACCAAAAGTTGCAGCTGGCATTACTTAATTCCACAAAAATTGCTTCCAAGCTTATATTGGCTTTGGTAAAAGAAGAGATTCTCATTTAACCTCAGAACCTCCCATTACTTGGTAAAAGATGTATCCTAAACTACTAGGGCAACAACATAAGCCGGCACTTAACATGATACCTAATTTCCAGCAACAATTCTTATATTCTCAATCCTCAAGTCAGTTAACCTCCCATAAAATTAAAATTTTAAGCAGCATGTATCTTTGTAATGCAACAAAAATAATTAATGAATAAAGAAAACCTACTAATGCCAGCGCTTCCGGCAGAAGAAGGTGTTCCAGAAGCCACAGAGTTGCCCTCAAGTGCGGTCGCACCACCAAACAATATCAGCCTAGGCCCAATATAATTAGGCGTACCCTCCTCTCCAACTGCAGTAACGGCCGTTAACGTGTGGCCGCACCTCGGGCCCGGCCCATCCTCCTTCTTCTCTATAATCGCATTCACCGCCGAGTAAGTAGGAGCGCACTTCGGCCCCACCACCGGACTCTGCTGCTGTTGCTGTTGCTGTGACGGTGGAGCCGCAGCCGAAGCAGTCGGAGATCCAGGAGGCTGCTCGGCTATTTGCTCCCTCTCCATCGGTGCCGGAGACGTCACCGTATTCTGCTTCTGTAAGGACGGATCGTGATCGGCATCCGGCACCATATTTGAATCCACATCCATTGCTTTACTCCAATGACCTTAACCCTAGCTTCGAGATCGGAGCTAGAATCAACACAATTCCACATCTCTTATCAACATTTCTTCTCAAATTCCGTTTCAACCAATAAATTCACAATTGAAAACCGTAAACCCTAAGCTCGGATCCTGTAATCTCAAATTCGATTGATTTCCGTGAAATTTAAAAAAAAAAAAATTACATAAAAATAAGTTGATTTAGGTTTTGTTCATTCTATTCGTCAACAAAATTTTCTCACACTTTCTATTTCAATTCTATAAGCGGAGACAGTCGAAGAATAGAAAAGAAAAGAAAAGAAAACGGAACGGATATGATTTCAAAGCCTTAACAAAAATACAAGGAGAAAATTAAAAAACATCATAAATTAACAGTGTTTTGAATTAATTTATCTTAATTATTAAATATTTAATGAATAAAATAAATAAATGTCCGAGTAAATAATTATTCAATTTTAATTTTATTACCGTGAGCAACCGGTAAATGTTGTGTACGGACTGGGTCAGTGACGGCTGAGAAGGGGAAAAAGAGAACCTGGGAAACCGGGTGTGACTTCAGATATTAACGGTGATCACCGGTTCCTATTTGTAAGGAATATTAGGCATTGCCAGAAGAAATAAGGTGGACAGTACGAGAGGAACACGCGCTGCGTATGTCGCGTGGTTGTAATATCCAGTTGAGGCTATTTTGCTTGTTTTCAGGCGGTTCAATTAGTGAACACAGTTCAATCCAAATAGGCAATTTTGGATTTTATTTTTTTATTTTTAGGAAGGGTATGTTGAAAGATTTAACTATATAAAGTGATGAAAATGTTTTTTTTAAATATTTTTTATTTTATCTTGGTTTTAAATATTTTATTCAATGAAAAATAATTTTAACTCGTTGCTTGAAAGGCATTTTTCACATAATTTGTTATAATTTTTTGTTTTAAAAAACAAACGGCTTATTCAAAACCTATAGCAAATACATCTTTTTCATAAATTTAATTATCCTTATAGAAAAATAAATTTTGCAGTTTTCATATCCTAATTATCAAGGAAAAATTAATAAATTTAACATTTTTTAATAACGTTAAACAATTTTAATCCATTTTTATGTATTATACGAATACAATCAACACCCTAATTTCGTATTCATTTTACCTTCATCATTAACCCTTAAAACAATAATTTAAAGTGTGTCTATGAACAATACTTATTAACAATACCATATTCACTCGCATATCTTAAGTTTACCAATCAACCTTACAATATCTATGAACAGTATTGTGTCCACCCATTTATCGTTTATTAACCAATCTTGTAATCAATATTTATGAATGATAACTTCCTTACGTGTCCACCCCACACCTACCAACCAACCCTATAAACAGTACTATGAACAACGTTGGTGAATAGAATCATATCTATTCATAAACAGTGTTTATAAATTATCTCATAAAAATGTTTATAAACAATATTTATTTAACTTTTTTAGGTTAAAAATAAGAGTAAAACGAGTATAAAATGGGATTTTTACTATATTCATATAATATATTTAAGAAAATAATTTGAAATCGTACAACATGATTTCAAAAAGGTTAAATTAATTAATTTTTCAGGATTAAAATATTTAATAATTAGGAAAAGGCAATACAAAATGCAGGTAAATTATTTAAGGAATTTTTTTTCAGAAATTTAGTTAAATGATAGGAAATTGATGAAGAAACATTAACTACAAAGATAGCAACATTTTTTTACATTTATTACATGAATTTATAATAAAATCATAACACTGATTTTAATGAAGTGATAATAAATAGTGTACTTACGTTTTTATTAAGCGTGGGGGAGTGCAGTGGAGAAGCGCGTGGGAAAAGGACGATCCGGCCTGACAAATACATATGGGGTGAGAGCTGGCTTTACTTTGGGTTTGAGATTTATTTATTATAATTTTTACGAAATTGGTGTCTTATTAATAAATTATTACAAAATATTAATATCTTTTTTAAGAAACCCCGTTTAAGATATGGATTTTCGTTGATTTTTAAAACATAAAAAATTATAAAATTAATATTATTTACTTACAAGTTAAATATATTTTTCTTTATCAATTTAAATATTTATTTGTATCTTTAAAAAAATAATTAAAATCTTATTTAATCAGAATCACCTTAAGACATGCAATCTAACTAAAATTATATTATTTCAATTATTTTCAAATAAAATCGTACCATTTTAATCTCATTTTAACTATCATCAACAATAATTACCGTTGGTGATTTTTTTTTTTATAATTATTAATCTTGAAATTAATATAAACATATATATAAAAATACATTTAATAAAATTTAAAAGATAAAGTATTATTTATTTTTAATAAATATTGAAAGTAACAAGATATCTTTAATATGTCTATCTGAAAAAATAATAAATTTTACTAACGAAACCTAGAAAGAGGTGGGAAAGTGTTCTTTTAAAAGCTTGAGGGTGGGAAAGGATCTTTGGAGAAAAAATTGGTGGGACATATGAATTTTCCCTTTGAAAACATTAAAAGTCCATGTACCGCACAACCAAATTATCATAATTAGAAGTCTTATTTTAAGAAATAAATAGGTAGCTTAAATGGTGAAATGTAAGGTGGGTGATGGTAGACAAGGCCACATGGACAAGTGACGTGAGAGATACGTATTTGTTGGTACATGTATGACACATCCATAATGTATGCAAAGAAATTATCATAATTAATTAAAGGCCAAAGGGCTATGTCCAATCAAGTTTTAGTCTATTCTTAGGGTGCGTTTGGTTGGCAGTAAGATAGATTACCTTGGTAATCTATCTTTTATTCCTTTATTTGGTTTGTCAGTAATAAAATATTATAATAATCTTCTATTACCAATGCTGACGTGACAGGTAATATAGGTGGTAATCTGATTACCACCTTTATCTTAGATATTTAAAGATTACTGGGGTAATCTTGAGTTTATTATAGAAAAATTATTATTTATTAATTTTTTGAGATAAAAATAAATTTATTTTTAATTAATATGACAAATAATATAAAAAATATTTAAAAATAATTATATTCAAGGGCATTTAAATAAAATAATTTACTAGTAATCTTTTATTACCTTTAACCAAACACAATAATTATTTATACCTATCAAATTTTATCAAACATAGTAATCATTTATACCCAGTAATCTTCTAAGTAATCTATCTTCAAGGTAATCTTTCTATTTTAGTAATCAAACATTACCCAAACCAAACGCCCCCTTAAAGGGCCAAAAGACTTATTCCCACCCAAAATATGTTGATTTTTTAAGTTTTTCTCATTAATTTTAAAAATCTCATATATCCACCTATAAAAGATTAAAAATAATTGAATCTATTAGTTATATCATCCTTCCCCCCCAAACTCTAATAACTAATAATTTTCTCCTAACCAAAATTTTCAAAAACTATATTTTCTCCTTAAGATTTCCAAACTTTCAGATCCAATTTTTTCAATAACTATTGATGATCTCCAAACATTATCGCATCCTCCTTCCAATCGTACTCCTTTGACACCGTAAGAGACCAAGTGTCTCACGACGTCGAAAGGAGCACAATTGAAAAGACGATGCACCGAAGAGAAAGAGACAATGTCTGGAGATCGTTGATCGTCATCAAACAAATTGGATCTGAAAGTTTGAAAACCCTATGGGAAAAATGCAATTTTTGAAAACTTGAGTTTGAAAAAATTTGTTAGTTGTTAGGGTTTAGGGAGGGGGGAAATGAAATCAAATTTAAGTTTATTTTTAATATTACATATACAATGATGACTTTGTCCTTAAAATTAACAAATTAAAACGGTCATGAATGGGTAAATGAGATTTTTAAAGTTAACAGGAGAAAACTTAAGAAATTAATATATTTTTTTGGGGGGGGGGGGGGGGGGGGGTGTTTAAAAATATATGCACGACATATACACTAACTTCTGTTAGAATTTTCAAGTATAGATAAAGATAAATTTGTTATTTTATCGTTAAACTTTAAGCCCCTAAAAGTTAATATCATTTTTCCCCCTCATGTTTTAAAAATTAACAACTTTACTTTCACCCAAAGTTTGAAAAGTTAATATTTCACCCATAAGATTTGTTTCCCTTCTCCGACCATTACCATTATAGGTGACAACCAATGCTTTCCACCCACCTTCCAGATCCAACCACAAAGAACAACCACCCACCACCACGAAAATCGACGAAACATCATCTAGATCTATAAGACGTGACGAAAGATAACAAATCATCATCCTTCCTCATATAAACAACGCAACAAAAGATGACAAAAGGTCATCCTTCATTGGAGAAGATCAGTGGCCAAATTCCTTAAACCACCAGAAATAAAACCTAGAAATAGGGAAAAAAAAAGTAAATTTTTTAAAATTTAATCCCAAAAAAAATTGTTAATTTTTCAAATTAAGAGAAAAAATGAATACATTTTTAGAATTTTAAAATTTATTGGTAAAATAACAATTTTATCTTTACCTTAAACAAAAAATTCTAATGAAATTTATTTTACAGATGAATGTTTAAAATTTTGAAATATCATTAATATATTTTTAAAATTAAGCTAAATCTTAGGTGGAAAATAGTCCTTTGGCCTTAATAAAAAAAGCATAATTTTATAAATTTTTTGTGAGTGGAAAACTATCATGTCAAGTTCAAGTTAGTTAAAAAAATTCTTTACCATGGGACCAGAAAAAATGATAATCACCGATATACAAAGATTTATATTCCAAAGTAAGATCATCGAGAAATTATATTGAATAGCTCTACTATAGCGAAAACCAACTCTTTCAACTTTCTCCCAAAAAAAAATTTTTTTATTCCAAATCTACGTTCGTGCGACATTGTCCAACCAATCTATTGAAAAGATCCATGTAATAAAATCTAATTATTTTGATCAAATTTTTTATGATTTTTACACCGAAAACCACTAAGAAGGGAGAAAAAATGTTGATTGTGAGATTGACAATACATCGGAATAAATCACCAGAAAGAACAATTACTATAAGGAGAGAATAAATTTTTAGAGTATAAGTATAATATATTTTAAACTTTCAAAAACAATTGTTAACTCTAAAATATAAAACTATAAAAATCTTATATAATTGGAGTGAAAAAATAACTGTTTAAAATTAAACTACAAAAGAAATTATTAATTTTTTAAAATAAGATAAAAAAATAAATATAAATTATTCTTTCTTCGAATAAAATTTTTAAATAACAATTTTTTCTCAAACACTAATAGGACAAGTGAATACTTTTTAAAATTACACTACAGCTTGGGTGGGAATAAGTCTGCTGGCCTTCTTAATTTACGAGCCAGAAAGTTTCATTTAGTGCCACTATAGTATAGCTTACTTAATCCATATTATTAGATCATTGGACTACATAATCATTTATGATATGTTTAGGATAACTTATATGAATAATCAAATTGTGGATTATAATCACATATTTAATAACCCATTGTTTATTGATTTATATTGCAGACAGATATTTTAAAAACTTGGAATAAAAACATTTGAGGAGAAAAACAAAGGGAAAATTAATAAATTCAATGTAATATAATAATAAAAATAATAAAAAGAGTTGGAACTCATGAGAATCATAATTCATAATATTGGATAATCGGTAGCCTACAACTCAACCAATAAAATTCACCTCCTGGAACGTCTGGTGAGAAAAACAAAGGGAAAATTCATAAATTCAAGGTAATATAATAGCTTATTTAATCCATCTTATATCATTTCCAACCCTCCATTACCAATCTTTTTTCCTTTGAGGCTTGTTGTGGTGTTTATGGGATGCATTGGACTTCTTAACAACAGCCTTCTTTGCGGCAATCCCATTTGCCAAGTCAAATGAGTTAAGATCTCCCAGAAAATGCTCAAGAACAAGTGCACTTTCATTGTCGCTGTCATTTGCTTGAGAATCTTCAATATAAGATTCATCTAACTCCGTATCTCAGACAAGCTGCATTCTTGAGTATCTTGCATATCATTTTTCTCACCAGATGTTCCAGAAGGCAGTTGATAGTGGGGCAACTTCCCATGAAGAATATCCTTCAATATTTGGCGAGCTGCCCTTGTTTCATTGGGCGGTCCACTTGATGCAACACGCCCACGAGAAGCACAATAAGTCCTCAAAAGTTCTGCTGCCAGGGGAGGCCAAGACTGTGGTTCATATGGCTTGGGCTTTGGTAAATTTATTCTGTACACTTTTTCAATTAAATGCCTTGGGACTCGGTTGGCCACAACCTGGACAGCCTTTCTGTGCTCAGTCATCCGATCAATTGGCAGCACCCCTTATGCAATCATATCATATCTTGAGCTTGAGAATGAAGGGAATACCAATCCTGGGCAGTCACATAAGATCAGCTCATCAGAAATTATCAATGTTTGGAAATGCTTTGTTTTCCCAGGGGTAGAAGTGACACCTGTCCGTTTTTGGCCTACCAAAGCATTGATTGTTGAGCTTTTCCCAACATTAGGATACCCAACAAATCCCACAACTGCATTCTTTGTCGCTGAATTTCCACTGAGAGATTAAGCATTAGATGTTCCCCTACTACTGCACCCTGAATTCCTTCTCATTTTGACTATCTCTTCAGCTTCAGACTGCAAATGGGCCAAAAGCTCTTCCCTACCATATATTTTTGTACTGTCATCCGCCTTTTGGTTGGTATCCTGTGCCCTCCATGGGAAACTGAGTGTTTTTCCCTCCAGAGCTGCAGAAGCAGCTTTAGCTGACCAGAATACATAGAGTATTGCATGATCTTGAAAATACTTTGCCTACTTTTCCCTGAATAGAAAGCCAAGTGATGAAAACTTTAACAGGTTGCAAAATATGAGAATTGAATGGCACCATTAGAGTTTAAAGTTGTGACACTAACCTTACAGAAAATGGTAAAAGGTCTGCCTTGTTCACCAGAAGCAATGTCCTCTTATATGCATCAATCTCTCGTGCATATACCTGCATTACAACAAATAAATGTCAAATCATATCAGTAAATATTGTACTGCTGTTTAAGAAAAAAAATCAATTACATCATTCATTCAAACCCTCCACTGTAAGAAAAACCGGAGATTTACTTTAATTTTCCAATAGGGTTCTATGCAACATCTACAAGGTTGTGTAGAAGTTCCAAAATACCAAACTACTTGAAAGAAGAAAAGAGAAGAAAACTACAGTTACTCTATTTCTCTATGATCTAGCATAGGAGACCTTAAGTTTCAAGATTCGTTGTAGGACAGCAGGTTAAAAAAAATAGGAGAAGGAAGTTAACAAATCCTAAATCAAATAAAATAATATAACACTAATTACTTCCTAGTCAGATTAAAAAACCAAGGGAAATTTGTTATAACTTGAGAATGAACATAAGCAAGTATGGCCTCGAGCAAATGTGGAAATAATGATCCTCAAAATAATAGAGTCCAGTTTAATCTTCATAATTAATGTATTTATATGATAAATGAAATTGAATTATATAAAATACAGCCTCAGGTTGGAGAATATAAAACTAGTTGAGTAAGGACAAACTTAAGGAAATAATTGGTATCATAACATTGACCAGCCATCAATGAAATCATAATCTATAAAATTTGGTGGAAGCAGCACGATGAGAGTTTATCAACTCAATGAGAGATTGAGACATACAAATCTTTTGAAAGAAGTTCTAGTATGGATCAGTTCTATTACTTTATACATGTTGCATAGCCTGAATAGTCACATTGCTGTAACAGTAGGCATGCAACCTCCATAACGTAGTTTGAATCTCATTACTTCAATTGATTGTATATAATTCACAGTGCAATGAAAGTGAAATCACTTTTTAACCAAAATAAAATACTAGTCACTCAGCAAAAACAAAATTTTTTTTACCTTACCTTATAACAAAACTAAGCCACTGCACATACAGGAAGCCACCTCTACAGGCTTAACTTCAGAAAATATGCTTGATGAGAGAGATCAATAAAGACAATTTTACTGGAGAAAAAATGAAGCCTAAGAGAACAAATTTCAAGGGCATGCTTAAAGCTACTCCTAAAATAGTGATATTAGATTAACAAAAGAAGGTATGCATTACCTCAAGATCAGGGCAGTGGTAAAACAGCGGGTCTCTTGTGTCAACAACCATCACAAGCTGAAAAGGACAAACTGTAATCAGAATATCACAATATGAATCAGGCAGCATAACAGAAAAAATTCATGAGTTTGTGTATAAGGATACGCAGCAAACAAAGAAACTTCAAGAGCACTTAAAGATTTAAGACAAAAATGCGTAACTAAAATGCATCATAACTACATAGATACAAGTGATCACCCAGATACCAACCCTAAAAAGTGATCATCCTTATCCCTCATATGTAGTAAAATTAAATGAACTATATACAGAATAGTTACCACAACACTATACTGAAAGACCAGATCCACTGGTTATATAATGGACCTTTACCTAGTTGTTCTGAAATCGGAGCAGATTAACAAGTCCTAATGACTAAAATCTATTAATATCAACCAAAAACAATTAATCCCCCTTATTATTAGTAAGGCATTAATCTTGAAAGGCAGTAATTTTTTAGAAACAAAATCAGGTGAGTGGAACATTTTATATATTAGAAATTTAGAATGGTTACAAGATTTTCAATTATTATCTTTCCCTAGACTATAAATAAGCCTTCATATTTTCTCTCTATCTGGTCAAAGCCTTCAATGACAACTATCAAGGGCTGACCTGAAGTTTTCCATCCATAGACATAAAATGTCTCCTTTACATCTTTTCACTAACCCAATAGGAGAAACTCAGTCCAAAATGATACTACCATATTTCAATACCCAAACATTCAACTCTAGAACAAGAACATTCCAGCACATGTAAAGTAGAGAAGAAATCACTTTGCAATGGTAATATAAAATATTCACATAAAGCAATGATAAATGACTGAGTTTTACCAAATCACTACGCTCAAGCACCCGCCAAAGTTGTCTCCATATATCAAGGTTTTTCTCAAATGGAGTAACAAGTTTCTCATTTTCCTCCAACCTGAAGCAAATGCAATTCCAATAAACATAAAGTAGGTAACTACAAAGCATAGATTAATTAACATATAGAACTAGTTAGCAAATAGATAACCTCGCAGGACTTCGCCGCCGAACCAAAAAAGCTTGTCTTTCATTATCATCAACCTCTTCTGCAGACATTCCCGAATTCCACGGAGGCCTACGTGGCACTCGCAAACTACTGGCATGTAAAGCCTCCTCTTCCTTTCTCTCCTCCGCCGTCATCATCTCGCTTCTACCAGTAATAGACCCCGCATCCCTGATACATTCATAATTCATAAGTTTATTCATTCATATCAAATTAATCGCAGTCTTGTGAATTAAATATATAATTAATAAAGACTCACACATTGATAGGCTCAATAGGAACAGGGTAGGCCTGTGCCTCCTCGTTGTTTTGAATGATGGCGTCGACATCGCTGATATCGGTAACGGACTCCAGAACCTTCTTATTCTGGTTCCTGTAGTACTTTCCCTTCTCTTTAGATTGTTGAATCATTTGGTTATGCTGCTTCCCTGGGGCTCTCCCAAGCCCCGTCTTCTCATTCTTCCCCATCGCCTTCTTTCTTATTCAAGAATCAAACTTTCGATCAAATTAACGAAAACCCTAATTAAGCATTTGAACTCCCCACCGCCTTCAGTTTCCCGGGATATATATATATATATATATATATATATATATATATATATGTAGTGAAAAACTATGAGCTATCATCTGTGGGACCTAGCCACTTTTGAGTAACAAACGGCGGCAACTTTGGAAATTCTCAATACCCCCTTATGGTTTGATAAAATTCAAAGTAGCCCTAACCTAAAACCCCTGACCCAATCTAAACCAAGCCAAGGGGCTTGGGTTGGGTTTTAAGATGCTAAAATGCAAAAGAGAACTCATTCAAATGAAAAATAGAAACTAACCAAACGAAGTTCACATATTTGTGCTATGACAATTATTTTTTCAAACCATTTTAACTTTATATTAGGCTAAAAATATAAAAACATCTTTTAACAAATATGTCTATCAAATCGGGCCATGCTACGTTGAAATTGGCATGACTGATAGGAAACATGATTCTTTTGCTAGCCGTACTGAGACCTTGGGATTCAATCCACATGTCAGTTCGACGCAATTCACCAATTAAGTCAAATAAAAAAATTTTAAAATTTCATAATTATTGGAGGGAAGTCATTGTCAAGCGTCTCTTCCACATAACAATTATGTGCTTGTTGGACTGAAATAACTTTAAGGGTGCGTTTGGTTGGGAGAATTTATTATTACCTTGGTAATCTATCTTTTATTTCCTTGTTTGGTTTGTCAGTAATAAAAGATTACAGTAATCTTCTATTACTAATGCTGACGTGGCAGGTAATATAGGTGGTAATCTGATTACCACCTTCACCTTAGGTATTTAAAGATTACTGCGGTAATCTTGAGTTTATTATAGAAAAATTATTATTTATTAATTTTTTGAGATAAAAATAAATTTATTTTTAATTAATATGACAAATAATATAAAAAATATTTAAAAATAATTATATTCAAGGGCATTTAAGTAAAATAATTTACTAGTAATCTTTTATTACCTTTAACCAAACACAATAATTATTTATACCTATCAAATTTTATCAAACATAGTAATCATTTATACCCAGTAATCTTATAAGTAATCTATCTTTAAGGTAATCTTTCTATTTTAGTAATCAAACATTACCCAAACCAAACGCTCCCTAAGAGTTTTTTTTTTTTCCATAGGATTAGGGTTTATTGTTTTATGGATTTACTGAAAGGGTAAGCTTAGAGACAATGTTATATTTGATTAAGTAATTGGTTAAATCCATATCATTATAAGGTTGTGGGTTATTTGATTTATTTCATAAAAAGTGATTAATTTAATTAATTATCTTATTTATAATTATGTACTATAAAATTGTAAATCAAATTTTTAAAAAAGAAGTCTTGTTATTGGTATATTCAATATATATTTTTTTAATTCAATATACAATACTATCTTTTCTACGGAAGAATGATTGTTAACAAGACGGCATAAAATATTTTATATATATATATTTTTAATATATAAATAATATAAATGAGTATATATATAATATATTATTTTATAATTAAAATTATTTTATATTTTTTAAAATATCTAATTATATAATTATTTTTATATATATATCATCCTGTATTTAAAAATATATAATATAATTTTATTATGAATAATATTATATAAATTTATTAATATAATGATATTTAATTAAGTAATTTATGAATAAAAATAAATAATTTAATTATAAACTGTTATCCCAGTTTTACGTACATCTCTATACTTCTATTATTATATGAGAGAAATATCTGAGATACTCAGAAGTCATAACCCTAATGTAAGCAGAGAACAACCCATATCAGGATTTGATCACGATGTCCCCCAAATATTTTACAAGTTAGGCCAGACATGACTCATACCCAAAATCTATTGGCTAACATTTGCAAAAGTAAAAATTTAAAAGAGAAAAGTATCAAACAAGAAGTCAAAGAAAATTATATATAAATATTATGTTATATTTATCATATATAGAACACTGTTAAGTCAAGATATCTCTCTTTCTCTTCGATCTTCTAAATCACAGTGCATTCCTTCCTGGTTGTTTTATTTGTTCATACAGACTCGTGAGGAAAATAGAGAGAAATATGGATTTGGACTTGGATTCAGGAAGTTGCAATGCAGTTAGGTTCCCAGAACAAAAGAGATCTTCTAGGTTCCTTGCAGGCCTTTGTCAAAGGAACCAAATAATCTCCCTTTTTCCCACTCCAGAGGAGAATTTGTTGCTGTTCATTTTCCACTGAATTTTTATTCCTGGAGACAATAATCTTGCCGTTTTGCTGAATTTGTTGATTCATCATTTGTTTGGAAACTAACGCAGGTCCAGCCAAGGGCTTGGGCTTCCAGTAGTACTCATAAGCATTGAATGTGGCTCCGGAAGCTGCCCCTACTGTTACCGCCGCCGCTGGTTTTGGGATCAGGCGAGCCACCGTTGCCCGCGAGGGCAGTGATTGTGCTAGAATTGATGGCTTCATGTCGTTCTCCTCATCAAATTTGACCACTTCATTGAACTTGTTCGGCCAGGGTGGGTTTCTTTTTGCCAGACCCATTTGCTTATTATTCATCACCAGTGTCAACCTATGCAGATTAAGCATCTTGTTTGACAATTTTGGCGCTTCACGGTCCATCACAAATTCAATCTCCATTTCTCCCCCTCTGAGTTCTTCCTCTGTCTCCTCATGCTCCTCCTCCTCCTCCTCTTCTTCAAACTTCTCTTCCTCTTCTTCTTCATCTTCCATTTCAGTGGCGTTGACAAAAGTGAGCACAAGGCGGCCATCATGTCGTTGAGCACGGAAGTTGTTAGCGGAAGAAACAGAAACAGCTTCAAGAACCAATCTACCATTGTCGCGACGAGACTGCATACGAATGGATGCTCCATCGTGACAAGAAAGAGAAGAAATTGGAGGAGGAAATGATCGTTGGGGTGATTTTTGGTATTTGTATTTGGGAACTGTATCTATCTCTGCTTCAACATAAATACTCTCTGTCATTCTCTCTTCCTCTTGCTGCTGTTGTGGTTGCGTTTGTTGAAGAGCTTCTTCTTGGTCCATCTCTTTGTCGTCGTCGGTGTCACCAGTCTCCGACGATGGGTAAGAAGAGAACCCATCAGAGCCGGTTTCTGATCCAAGACTCTCGGTGCAAATTTGAAGGCTCTTTTCGCTCAAAGAACTGGCTGATCTTTTCACAAGAGGATGAACATAAGGAGGAGGAAGTGATTTGTTGGCATCTTGAGCTTTTTGCAATATGATTGAACTCCATATGTCGAATTCGCCAGGCTTTTCATCAACCTCTTTATTCTCCTCTTGTCCTTCTGATGGGATTGAGAACTCCTTAGAAGAAGCAATCTTTTTCATGGCTGAGAACCCATGTTGTGTAGGCCATTTCTTGTTTGACATATCAGCCGAAAGCGTTCTTCTCAGTGAACAAGATTTACTTTTTTCAGAATCAGACCCAAGAATAGATCCAATACCTTGAGTCTTTGCCACCATAGCTTCTTCCTCGATCTTCAAGGTTGAAGATAAGCGAAACATCTCCCAAAACTAGAGATGGAACAGAAATATATCAGCTGCACAAAGTAGACAAAAAAATATATTAACAATTAAGGAGTATAGAACAAAAAACAAGTTACAAAAAGGGAAAGAGACAAAGGGGTGCATGTGATGAATGATTTATGAATAAAAATTTATATATACCTGAAGAAATGCAACAGCATCCAACAGAGAGCAGTGCTGCTGGGTGCTGGTTGCAAGTGAAGAGACTTAGAGAGGATTTAGATGATGAAAGAGTTGATGGCAATGTTAGTTGAGAATGTGACGGGTATTTGTAGAGGGAAAAGAGGCTGTGGAACCATGTTCATTGGGTCCCCCCATAACCCACCATAAAAAAAATACCTTTGTCAGTATAAACTTTACTTATTATACAATTAATTTTACTCTAGCACTCTGTTTTTTTTCTCAACACTCTGTTTTAACAGCCCCACTCAATTCACCGCTTAGGTAGATTGTCATACTCAACCCTAGATAATAATATTCTAATTTATATTATTGGGCTTTTGAAATGAAGTTCAACCCTAAAAAAGAAATGCATGAAATACAATTTCAACAACAGGGAATCCTTTTTATAGTAGGGTTTGATTTAAATTGTTTAAACTTAAATTTGATTCATTTAAAGGGATTCGAACTCGAGTTTGTTTATATTATCAAATTGAGCTGAGTTTTGAGCTCGATTTTGTATTATAATTAAATAAAAAATAATTAAAATAAAATCATTTTGATATGTATTAATCAAAATATGATCGTTTTAATCAATTCGTATTGAATTTTTTTAAGTTCGTGAGTCTGATAAGTCAAACATCCCCCAAACTCCAACTTGAATATATTTAACTTGGGCTTAAGTTCATGCTTAAATTGGATTGAACTGAACTGATTTCAAATTCATTCGAATTTAACTTATATTCAAACTTGAATGAAATTGATTCTAATTCAACCTTATCTTAACGTAAGAAAACAAATCTCATACGGGGATTTACCTTTTTTCTTTAAAAAACAAAAAATATCTCTTTTAATAAGAAAAGCTATGAGAAAATCAATTGTCCCACATACAAAAGCAAAATAAATTTTAATGTGAATGCTAAATAAATAAATTATCACTATTCATTGGAAATTTGATGTATATCATCTTGGAAGTTTAGCATTAATTTAAATCAAACCCAAAAAGCAAATGTGGAGAAGATTGTGTCCTTAATTACCTCTGCCACAACATATTCAACTAATTGATTAAATCCTATCTTAAAAGTAAGTAAGTTTTAGGAACAATTGCTTGTAATGTATATATATATATAGATGGTTACGGGGAAACCCAAGTTCAAACTCATCATACAACATAAATCAGTGTTTTACAATTGTGGCGGAAGTTTAAACCCAAATTTTCTTTCTAAAGATTATAATATTTAACTAATTTTGATAACTTTTAGATCAAATAATTGTATATTTAAATAAATAGAAAATAACATCTTTGAAAATATAGAATATACTGTTTGATATAAAAGCTAAGTTATCTGTTATGAAGTTTTTGAAAGCTATTTTTTAGTTTATATATATCAAGAAATGCTTAAGAACTTGTAAGGATAATGAATGTAATAAAAAGAAAGCTCAGAGAAGTTGATATGATAGTATTTCACCATAGTTTAACTCAAAGGAAAAAGGGAATATAGCTTTCTAAAAACAAGATTGATTGGGAATTAGGTAAGGCAAAAAATGAAGTAATTAATCCTGATAGGGAGGGTGAAAGATGTGGCTTAAGGAGGAAGAAAAGGAATCACTTTCAAGAGACCAACATGATTGGGCGGCCAAAAACTCCATCATCACACAAACCCTGAAAGAGAATCCATCCATCCATCCACCGTAATTAAATAAATAAATATATGTTTTTTTAATGAAAAATTTTATTTAATAATTAAATAAAAATAAATCAAAATTTTGATTTTATATTTAAACGTTTCCATAAAAAATATTATATAATGATAAAATTATAACTAAGAATAATGCATGTGGAAACAAATGAAGAAAATGCCAATACGTCCATCATTCATACATAGTTTTGAACCAAAAGGTCGCGATGTTGATGACTTCAAAGCGATTTTGGGAGATTTACAAGAAAGATTTTTGCTAGCTAGTGAGAGATAGAAGAGAGCCATAAAACCAAGTTGATTTCTAGCTTTGCCTCAAACCGAGGAAAGACCAAAGAGAAACCCGGGTGCCCCTTTGTCTGCCTATAAAGCAATACCACTCAAAAACATAAAAAACCTCATCTACCCTCTCTATATCATAGGCTCTTCTGTTTTTGATTCGTGATTAGCCACTATGTTAACAACACTTAACGATGATTAATGACACAATAGATATTATGGTCAACCTGATGTGATATCAAAATTATTACATTTCAATTGTTATAATCGATTTTAGAGAAGATAGCGAGATATTAATCAAAATAATTTTTTTATTATATATATATATTATTTTACATATATAAAGTAAAATATAAAATATTTTTTAATTTTGTATTCATCAAGTCAAATATAAACTTACCTAACTAAGATATAAAACTTACTTATTCATTCAGTCAAGGTTGATATATAAAATAAAATAAAATGAAAATATAAAAATTTTCAACTATTTTGATGATAGGAAAGTTAGTAAGGGGTTGGTCAGTCGACTATGGCCGAGTGATTAGCCGACTAACCCCTACAGCCAATTCCAAATCTTAGAGTCTTCTCTTTCTAAAGTAAAATCAAATTAAAAAGTGTTTATACTTGTATAGTAAAAAAAAAAATAATTATATATGTATAAAAGACAAAAAAAAGTGATATTTTAATTAATATCTCAAAGATAATTCCCTAACAATAAAAAACATTTGTTTAATTCCACATGATCATAGGGTGGCTAAATTGGTGTTTCTTGTTTTGTAGTTCATGGAAGAAGAAACATCTTGCTTGAGGTTTGTTCTACAAGATATGGGCTAGATTGATATTGACTTGTTAGTTGCCGCAAGGATCATGCCCATAAATGGACTTAAAAAGGGTTTTTTTCTAATTAGAAAATATCGCAAAGGTAAGAAAATATTGGTATTATTTTAATTTAATAAAACCCACGTAAATGTATAGTATAATGAATTATGTTTTGTGGGCATATCGCGCATTATCAACTTTGTTGAATACCCTATACATTTTACTTATGATGATATAAATATATATTAAACTTATGATAAAAAACCCTAATAAATTACTATAAAAAAAGGTTAGGTTATTTTTACTCATGCACATACAATAAATCATTCATCAAAATATCGTTATATGGAGGGTATATAGAAAAAAAAAAATACTAGTTCACCATAATGATAATTTATCTAATTCAGATGGATTCTACATCTAACTATGCAGCATTAAGTTTGTCTAATTCCCTTACTCTTTGATATTCAATAATCTATTTGCAAATGAATTGATATTAGTTTCAGAATATGTGGACTTTAATACTACAACTTTGACCACATAAAATGCATGAACAGTTATTACGGCGGGGGGAATGAATTCAGCCGCATAAAACGATATTAGTGATAGAGGATTTGTTGTTTTATTAGCCGCTGAAATGTCAAAAAAATAGGCCTCACAAGTCACAAAGTGTTCATCCCATGAATCATTGGTGCCCATTTTCCTAGCAATTAACTTATAAATAATCCCATCAGGAGAATTTGATGTATATCATAAAGTTTTGAGGGGTGAAAGAAGATTCCACAGCTGGGTATCTTTCATTCATATTAAAAACAAAGATACTTGAGCGAGACAAATGGAGTGACTAAGAGGATGATGAAAATATTCATTCCAAACTGCTTTCTGAAAGCAAATAGTTAACAACTATATATAAAAATAAATATACAGTCTACGAAACAATGACACTTCATTGGAGAATTTGATCTTACATGGAACAATATATTACAAAGAAAATTCCCAAGATAGCTAATCCAAAATGCTTCTAGGCCCTTCTATTCTTTATCCCTTATCTTAATTTTTCCATTTCATTTTCTTGATTTTTATTTATTATTTGACCATTAGAAATATATTTGGAAAGAAGATTTAGAGAAGGATACTTAGGGAGATGAAAGGTGCATAATTGGTTAAAACTTGAGTATTATACACTTAAAAAAAAAAAGAGTTTTTAATAAAGGAAAAAACGATAGTTAAAAAAAGTTTTAATCACTAGCAAAATTTTATTATTGTCTGTCATTATAATTTTCTCCCTTAAAAGCATTAATAACCGAAAAAATCTCCTCATTAATATTAATATCAAAAGATGTTATTATAAATAATAATAACAACGAATATTTCATCAATAAAATATGAAAATAATACATATTATCGTTTATAGTCTAATCTAATAAGGGTGTTATTATAATATTTTATACACTTCATAGACCTATAATAATAATATATTTGTAAGTTTTTAGTGAAAATTTTGAAAAATTTATTTTTAAAAATATAAATTTATTTAATTTTAATAAAAATATAAATAATTGATCATTAAAATTATAACAATAATATTCATAATAATCGAATATTTATATTTTTATTATTTTTTAGTTAAAATCAATTTTCTCTTAGTGGTATAGTTCTCATTTTGCCTTGTTTTTTAAATTATATTAATTATCATTTCAAAAAATGCTTTATCGATGCAGTCATAGGCCATGTTCGAATCTTTAAAAAATTCTTTCATTTTTTATTTAGGCAAGGTCAAGTCACTTATTTTATTGGTACGTGAGTTGACCCTTCACCTATATAAAGTTGATTTGATATATAAAATAATATTAGAAGACTAAATAAATATAAAATAATGTGTAGAATATAGCTATACTTAGCTAGCCATTGAAGGAATATTATTAATCTTTTTTTTTTAATTATTTCTAGAAATATTATTATTTTGCAGTTGTTTATCTTGCACATAAATTAGATGACTACATCTAAATGGATCAATTCGGTTTTGACTCATCTACACATAAAATTATTGCCCATGGAATAGGCACCCTGCTTTGAAATTTATTTTAGGCCAAAGACCATTTCCTATCCAAAGTATGTTTTTTCTCTAAGTTCTCATTATTTGATTTTAAAAATTCTATTTACCTATTTATAAATAGTTAAAATTAATAATTTCAAGAATAAAATCATTATTTTATTTATAATATTAAAAATAAATTTAAATTTGAATTCATTTTCCTCCATAAACCCTAAAAATTAATAATTTTCTTTCAACACAAGTTTTCAAAAATAGTGTTTCCCTTCCTAAGGTTTCCAAACTTTTAGATAAAGTTTTCCGACAAAGAAGAGCTTCTCCAGTGATCTCCAGGCAATATACCCACCCTCCAGCATGTCCTCCTTTCAGTAACACTCCTTCCTAGTTGGTGGGGGTCGTCTTCATCGAAGAACGAAGATGACTCGTCTTCGTTCTCTAATGAAGACGACTCTCACTAAGTCGGAAGGAGTGTTGCCAGAAGGAGGATGTGTCGGAGGGTGGGTATGTTGCCTAGAGATAATCGGATAAGCTCTTCTTCATCGAAAAACTTAATCTAAAAGTTTGGAAACCCTAAAGGGGAAAATGTTGTTTTTGAAAAGTTTGGTTGAAGGGAAAATTGTTAGTTTTTAGGGTTTATGAAGGAGGGAAATGATATTACTAATGAACTCAGTTAATTTTAACTGTCAATGACTAGATAAATGATATTTTCAAAATTAAGAGGGAGAAACTTGAGAAAAAAACATACTTTGGGTGAGAAATAGTCCTTTGGCCTTTATTTTATTATGGAATATTACTATCAAATTTAATATTCAAATTCATATGGAGAAACTCAAAACTCGAAAATCTTTTCCATTGAAATGATCAAATTTGTAATGATTTTCATTAGTAACATGTTTTTACTTAAAAAAGAAATTAAAAAGGTCCAAAACAGAGTTTATGTTTAGCAATTTCGAAAGAAAGACCAAAGAATAATTTTTTATGGGAAAGAAAATTATCTAACTTGTAATTGTATTTTTTATAATTACTTTTTTAAAGGGTGTGATTGATAGAGTAATATTTTAGCTAAAAAAATAAAAAATTACTGAATATAAAATATTATTATGTTTTATAAAAATTATAAATATAAATAATTATTGTGTTAATTAAATATAATAAAAGATTAATGTGTTGTTATTTTACTTAATTGTTCTTTAGTATAATTATTATAAAGTATTATTCATTTTACTTATTATATTAATTAAAAATGAGGGTATATTTGTCCTAAAAAATAATAAATAAAAAGAAAAATATAACAAAATCAAGATTAACTTAATAATATTTTAATACCAAATTAGTAATCGAATTACTTATTGTATTACCTTTCACATAATTATTGGTAACAGAAGATTATTGAAAATTTTTATACTTACAAATAAAATAAAATAATATAAGTAATAAAAGATAAATTATTAGAATAATTTTTTAATTGATGGAACCAAACCACCACTAATCGTATAGAATTTATATAAAAAAACTAGTGGTGCAAAATTGAAAACTAAATTTAGAAGTGCTTATAAATTATAGATATTCTGAAAATATGAAGAGATAGGAAGGAACATACATGATTTTGAAATGATGTTAGTCGTAATATTAAAATTTAGAGTGGTGTTATACGTACAATTTTGTGCATAAACAATGACGTATCATCATATGATTGAACAGTTAAAAATAAAAAATAATGTAACAATTAATCATATAGTAACATATCGTTGTTTATATATAAAATTATGTACAAAAGTTATGCACCCGGTATTATCCTAAAATTTATTAACTCCAAAAATCTGCTTACTTGAAAAGAAATGGTATAAGTCAAATTATCTTGCATGTTTGGGCATAAAGGAATTGGATGAGGATGCATCTTTGCTAGACCTTAGGTGGAAATCGATAGCTAAATTAATTAAGAAATAAAATTGAGCATCCAAAACTTATCATTTCGTTTTCCATTGTCCATTAAAAATGGAAGGTAGAGGCTGAAAGTATAATTGATTGAATTTGACCTTACTCAGATTTACCACTGAACACAAGGAGTGGCGGATTTTTAAGAGCAAGCTGTTGGAATCCTATCCATTTCACATTTGTGATTTGTCCTTCTATCGAACACTCATATTTCAAAACGATTCTTTTAGGAAATTAATTCACTTGATAAAATATTAAAATTTCATAAATTCTTAATAATTTTATTATCGATCAATTCTTTTTTTATCAAAATCATGTTGAACTGATAAATTTCATCTTTAAAGTTGAAAAATGATAAACAGTCATCTTGTGTTATCTTAGGGTAGTAAATTTCGTAAAAATGAAAAGACAAAAACACCCTTAATTAGTAATATGATAAACTTAACTTCTTTTATACCACTTTAATAAGGTTAAAATAACAAAAATGTCTTTTATGATTTATTTTATTACTCAAAGAAACATAATATGTGGATATGGAGTCCCATACGAGCTAGATTATTCTCACTTTAGAAAAGAATGGAGCAACCATGCATTTGGTATCAAGTACAACAACACAAATCCTCACCACAAAGGCCTTAGACTAATGAAGCAATGGAGATCATAATTATTAATATCTTATGATATATGATATATATCATATGATATGATACGATACAATACAAAAGAAAAACAATACGTATCTGAGATGTATTGAATTAATATGAGACAGTAAATATATCATAAAATACGATATATGTTATCGATACGAATCGATATATTTTTTAAAAAAAATGATAATATAGTAAAAGTGTATATAAGAAATTTTAACTTTTTAAAAATTTTTATGATATTTTCTAAATTGATGATATATCAATTACAATTTTTTATTATTTTATTTTTAAAAAATTATATCATATGGTACAATACGATAGTCAATATAAAATATAGAAAATTAAGTTTTTAATACATGATACGATATAATTAAATACAAACATAGGTTTGATCATGCAAAAGATGTAAGACACATGTCGAGATTGACCCATAAAGTTGCCACTAGCATGTAGGGGTATTAAACCTCCATTTGAACTTCAACCGATTCTACTCCATACGCCCATGTTATGGGATGGAAGTAGTGCTACCTGTTGAATAGGAAGTTCCATCCCTTTGGGTCGTCCTACAATCCGAAATACCAAAAGCAAAATAGACAAGGGACAAGTTTGAGCAACCGCATCTGATGGAAGACCAGAGGATGAAGGCACTTTCCACAAGAAGATAAAGATGAGAAATGTGTGAGGAAGAAGAAAAGAGAGAGACCATTGCAAATTAGAGGCTATTATTATCTTGATTCTTTTCACATATTTTTCATTTTTATTTATCACATATTCCATCAATCCATATTCCCCTCTATGAAAGGGATGATGATGCTGTAGTCTTGTAACCGAACCTCTCTTCATCTTTTATAAAAAATGAACATTTTTAGAGCAAAATTTCTTGAAATAGCAAATGGAAATCAGCCACGTAATAAGAACAAAATATATCTGTAATATATAATGCTAGGATGATGCTTTTGGCTATAAAAAAAAAATGCCCAAAAAAGGGAGACCAGGCGTTATGGAAAGAGAGCATATGGTTCTCTCCACTATACCATTTCTCAGAACAAGCCAAACATCTGTCTTTCTCACACGCTATTTCCCTCTGTGTGTGCATGTGTGTGTGACTTCCACACTCCAAAAAATACCATGCAAAGACTGGTAAATCAGCACCTAATTAGTAGTTTAAGTGTTAAAAAAAGAAAAAAATTTCTAACAGGAGAATAAAGATTTAAATTCTTTAAAACAATATTTTAAGATTAAACTTTTATCTTATTTGATATATATCATAATTTTACTATTTGATGTGGTTAATTCAATTTTAAAATCTGGTAGGAGTCAGTCTCTTACCTATTTTTGAATTTTAAGCAAAATAAATAACGTTATGCAAACTGATACTGCACTGTATTTATCTTCGTACTTGGAGTTTTTCTTTGCCATCTTTAGCTGATTGTAGTTCTACAGCAGTCTGCAGTCGTATCCAAAAGAGGACAAATTATACAATACAAAGTATTAGATTAAGATTAATTAAGACGCACCTGCTTTTAGACCTTCAAATCTCAATCTTTTGAGTGTTAAAAAAAATTTATACAGTGTCCCTGGATTGTACGTGATCCATAAGGAGTTTGCTTTAAACTGGAATATTAATGGACCCCAAATAATATATAAAGTCTGATGTTCTTGATTCAGCTATCAATTATTCCTAGTCTTTGGTAATAAATAAAATAAAATGTCTTCACATATGAGAGGACGTTTTTGACCATAGGTATTAGGCATGGATGAAAATCTTGTACCGTACCAAATAAAAGAACGTAGATTTTGGCATAAAGCCATGACAAGAGAATCCATTTGCAGAGTGTAGGTAGAGATATCCAATCATTTTCTTTTCTTTTCTTTTTCCGAAAGTTTCACCACCATGAGTACTACTAGTTGGTCCAAACAAATATTGTTACTTCGATTTTACTTTACAAAGCATATGTTCAATTCTCAAAATATATTTGTATATATTCTGCTTTTATGATTTGATTTTGATGCAGACTCACCTCTCATCTTGGGTCAAATCTTATCGACTTGACTTGTTTGATTTGTATCCATGGAGGGAATATTTACCTAAACGGTTCACTGCATGTGATATCATGAGAAGTTCACTTATAACAAGATTTCCGTCGTTGAATCTACAGAAGGATTATTGTCAAAACTTGCCTAACTTAACAACCCGTGAACTTGTGCTTAATGTTGGGAGCCTGTGGGCTTTGTGCCCCTATGCTCCTATGTGTGCGTCCCTCTACCCCTCGCGGAGTCTTAACGAACCCGGCACGGGTTTTAGAGTTTACATGGATAATGCTCTCCTGTCTATTCTTAAATGAATGATCACACATAAATTAAATTTCACATAATCAAACGTGAACATTCATATTTATCTGAAACTATGTGGATGGACGTCACAAGCAAACATCTCTCCTTTCTGATAAACTTTCCTAGAAAATAAATAATTTTCCGTAAAAATCAAAGGAAAATGACATTAGAAAAGGAATTTTAAAGAGAGATACTCGTCTCCAACAAGTGTTGCTTTATAACAAAACGGCTTTTGAAACATACTCACCCCCACAACTACACCCTCACCATCACCGTGCATGTTGATTATTATTCTCTTCTGGAGAAGATTTTCTCCCATTATTTCAGTAGTGACTGGATCGTGTATCTGGTGGCACAGAAACAAAGACAAAAGAAAGGGAAAATGTCAGAATATGCGTGGAACAATTTTTTTCCTTTGCCTTTCCCACTTCAAAATCATCTTCATGATGCATGCAATTGGAAAACAAACTTGAGCGTCCAGTATTAGCGAATCAAATGTTTGTGTGTCTAGTCCCAAAGGTGACAGGTAGCTCCATAGCTTGAGCTTGGGGTCTTCGGTATTCTAACACTGGTCCAAGCCTTTTCAGCTTCTCTTTAGCCACTTTGGCCCCCGTGATGTGAACCCCCCAGTGGATGTGGCTTTACCTTTTCTAGAGGGGTTTTATATACCATTAGCTAAGGGTTCAAATTATTTTTTTGATAATATTTTAAGATTAAAATTTTTATTTTAATTATGAGTGATGCTATTCAGAAAAAGTAATCTGACTCGAACGGTGTTTGCCCAAATTTATTTATTTTTTATGCTGGTGGCCAGCCAAGCAGAATCTTGGTATATTCTTAATAGGTGTCTAATTGGCAGGTATGGGATTCTTACACGTGTGAATTACGTAATTCTGTTTTTCCTTTTTATGGGGTGAATTATAGGATTCTGTCCGTGTTTTGCTCAGAATTTCTGAAAATTACACTTCAGGATTATTCTTTCGGGAGTATATACAGTGAAACAACCTAATTGATTGTATATAATATATTTATTTATAATATAATATAAATCAAAATATATTATCATATAATTAAATATTATTTTATTATTTATATATAAATTTATATTTATTATTTATACATATTCTTTTATTGATTTATCAAAATTGCATTGGCCACTGGAAGCAATAATGAGGAGACCAGATGGCATTTTGTTCCGCAAATGAGATCTGGCAAAATCTTCCTGCAAATTTAGAGATATATATATCTAGAGCCTACTCTTAAAAATAGCCAATAAAGATGAAAACCAGTGGACCGACCGACCAAGCTAGCTATAAACAGCAATACAAGTTGTATGAATATATGAATTAACATGATTAGCAAAGAGTTTTTGAGTGACCTTTATTGAATGTTGCAGACAATATTGAAAAAGGCAAAGCAGACATGGGAAAAGATTTTGGTTGTGGTGGAACAAAGGGTGGTGATTCGGTGGGATTCTGTCCACTCGCCAAAGCTTTATTCTTACATGTAATTGTTAGTCGTAAAACTTATTGGAATGAGATGGAACTTGAAAGGACATCACTAGCTTTGTTTTCGGTGTTGGCTTTTTTCTGGCTTGCTTTAATATTACCCTTTTTTCCGTTTTAATTTCTTCATGTCTTTAATCTATCCTACTATTTAATTTTTGTAATATCACAGGATCGAAAATAAGTGTACCCGATTCGAGTTGCCCTCATTATGCACTGTGATTCTGTGTACAAAGAGAGGGGAAGAAAAGGAAGAGTTCTGTCTTCCGTTTTTCGTATGGGAAGCAACAGTTTTCAATAGACAGTTTAAGGGGATATTTGGTATGGATAATATTTTATTATCAAAATAGAGAGATTATCTTAAAGATAGATTATTTAAAAGATTATCGAGAATAAATAATTATCGTGTTTAGTTAAATATAATAAAAAAATACTAGTAAATTATTTTATTTAAATGTTCTTTGAATATAATTATTTTTATATTTTTTGTTATATTAATTAAAAATAAATTTATTTTTTCTCAAAAATTTAATAAATAATAATATAATTATAATAAAATCAAGATTATCTTGATAATCTTTTAATATCTAAGGTGAATATGGTAATCAGATTACCACCTATATTATCTGTTACGTCAGCATTAGTAATAAAATATTACTGTAATTTACTGAGAAATCAAATAAAGTAATAAAAGATAAATTACTAATATAATCTTTAAATTCTAAAACCAAACAAACCCTAAGAGTTATTTAAATGGAATAATTGCCTCCAACTTTCAATAACTGTCAATAGACAACTTTGTAATTACTTGCAACTACTATGAGTAATATAATCAATTTGCATAAATATATGAGTCGGGTCAACCCATTATGAGTGCACCGAGCCTAATAATTTTTGTGTGATTGTTTGATTTGTTGCTTGTGAAGGGATTTTAATGTTCCTAGACAACCAATTTGCGCAGCAGATGAACACAGGGCTGGAGCATTTCAATGCATTTTAGGCTTTAAAATTGGAAATGGGTGTAAAGAATTATTGCTTTTTGAGCTTAATTTCCACCATAAGCACTCTCCTTGGTGTCTTTTGATCAGAATGTCAACGTGCAGGCATTACTTGGAGATGGAGACTAGAGAGAAAAAGGTGTGCTGCCCTTGGAATTGCAAATTGTTTTCCCTAGCCTTAATTTATGGCATGAATTGATACTTTCGGTGAACCCTAATAACCTAGTCTAAGTGGTTTGTCTCTTAGGCTCCTAAGCTTAAGGTCATGGCTTCCCCTATGAGTCTATGACCACAAACTAAAATAACTGATAGAGTGAATCACATATTCCCTCCTAAGGTTTTGCCGTAAACCCCTTTTTCATCCTTACTTGACATAATAATATTTTTCACCCAAATCAAACACCATTAACAAAAAATGATATTAAAAAGTAAAATTATTATTTTATTCCTACTATTTTATTTTTTAAAATTAATAAAAACTAAAAATAAACTCTTTAAATAACCATCGATTGCTTTTATAATTTTTCACAAAATAATACCATTCATTGCCATGCACTTTCTATACACAAAGTCACAAACATCCAAGTGAATCTAACCATTCTTATCCGGTTCTTTAACCTTCAGAGACACAGTTTATGTACAATATAATTGCTTTGTATACACGGTCTTACACTTCCAATGCACGATCATGCATCATGACCAAATTACAACTATGCTCATTTCATGATTGTTCAAACCTTCTAAACAGTTGCAACTCACATACAGGTATGCAATCCACTCACAAAATTCAAAATTTGAACTATTCTAAAAAGGAAAATTATCAAAATACCCTCAAGATATACCTTCATGTGTGACATTCTACCTACATATGATTAATACATAAACACAACTAATAATAACTCTCGTCCACTGTTTTTCACATCTAATCAAAATAATAACATTCGAGATTTTAATCAATCATATAATGATAATATACACTTATTAAATGAATTATTTAAAAATACTAAAGTGCCTCAAAACTCTCTAATTTTACTTGCAATTTTCCGCATATTGCGTATTTTGCCATGCCTGCTAGAAAAAAATTAATTAACCCGCTAAAAGTAAAATATTTATAAACGTAATACGTATAGTAAAATTTCAATACCTCACACAGTAAACATATGCATATCAATAAGGGCCTTTGCGTGACCAAAATGGTAATTTCACTAAGCCTGGTGAATGAAGTGAGAACATTTTTACATTTGATTTTGAAATGATTTCTAGTTTTTATACACCCCTTCAATATGAATATTTTAATTAATTCCCTAATCATCCTAAGTGCTTAATTGTTGAATAGCAAATAATGTGAACTTTAAAAAAGTCAACCACTTATATTCGTAATTATAATTTAAATGCGTTAAGGTCTGGCACAAATACAGCTGAGGAGATGAGCAAAAATTGAAGACCAACAGGTCAGATTTCAGAAACATATTACCGTGATTGTTAAATTATGTATTAAAAATTTAATTTTATATATCATTTATCAAATATTATATCCTATTATATGATATAGTTTTTAAAAAATAAAATAATTAAAAAATATAATTAATATGTCATCATTTTTAAAGATATTATAAACACATTTGAAATTTAAAAAAATTTCACATATTTATTCTTATTATATTATTATTATTTTTAAAAAATATATCGATTTATATTAATAATATGTATTATATCATACAATATATTCACTATGTCATATTAATTATGATATATTTCATGAGATATATCATTTTTTATCTGTATCATAACATATAATAAGATATGTATTGTGTATCCTAAAATATTAAAAACTTTGAATACAAGTATTAGAACAAACAATAATTAATAAATAAAGGCCAACGGATTTATTCCCACCCAAGTTTTAATGCTTTTCCAAAATTCTACCCACTACATTTCAAAAATGTAAATACTCATTTATACGTATTAACTTTAATTAAAATGGGGATAAAATAGTCATTCAATTTTTTTTCATCCAAAAGTTTGAAAAATTTATTTATTTTTTTAAGTTTTTTCTTTATTCTTAGACAACATGAATTAGCTGTCATCGTCGGTCAACCACCTCAACAAATTCTTCTTTGGTTGTCGACTTTTTCATTGGAGTAGGTTCGTTGGATGAAAATGAATTGTCTTCGTCTGATGAATATACTCTAGTGGGAAGATCGATGACCAAAGAAAAAGATACTAAGATGGTGGCTAACAATGGCAATGGATTCTTGTAGCTGGAGAATGAAGAAAGAACTTTAAAGAGGAAAATGAAAATTTCAAACTTTTGGTGAAGAAAAATATTAGTTTTCTAAATTATGAAAATGGGAGGAGAGAGAAGGGAATGATATATAAAGACTTAAAGTTTTATAGTTTAATAATAAAATAATAATTTTATCTAATTCATGAGTTAGTGTTTAAATTTATAAAATTTTGTGAATAAAAATTTGTGAACGTATAAAGAGTTGGGTAAGAATAAGTCCTTAGCCATAAATAAATATACGACGTGGCATAATTAAACTCCAACGAAACTCAAGCCAATGGCGACTGCCAGCACTTCAACATGTTGTTTGAACGTGTTGCTTGCGTCGCGTCGCGTCTACATCTTCGGCTGTGATAGCTTCTGCCCAGAGTCGACGCAGGAATTCTTACAATACAATTCATGCATGCCCCACGTAATGCCTTTTCTTAAGATAATATTCAATCTTAATTAAAGGTTTTATTCAATTTGAACAATTAAAGTCTTCATAGCCTTCATTTTGAAACTACAAATAATTACATTAATGGAAGCTATAATTCAATAATATAATAATATTATTATTATTATCATTTATGAAGAGATGGACTGTGATTCAGTTGGTCAGTTATTTCGGCAGTATGAAAACATTAATAATCAAGGTTTAATTAAGAAAGCCATAAACTCTCTTAATTCTCTCAAATTAATTAATTAATTTTGTCAAATGATTTAAGTATTATTAAGTCTTCTATTCAATTCGCAAGATTTAAACTAGAATTTAATTTGGAGCTGTATCCTTGAACCCCGTGGAAGAGCACATGGAATCTCAGAGAGGCTGTCGACATTAACATTTTATTTTAGAAAGAAAACTAAGTAATATATATATATATATATATATATATAAATATACTTTATTTATCTCTTATATAATAACCTTAAAAGCAGATCATGTCATGAAAATTTTAATTTATAAAAATCTGTTGAACAACATTTTCAAGAAGCTGGTAAGGGTGTTTTCAATATGGGTATTTTATTACTAAAAATAAATTATTTAAAAAATTATAATAATTATTATTTTTAATTGAATGTAATATAAAAATATTAAATTTTTTTTATTTAAATATCATCAGATATAATTATTTTAAAATATATTATTTATTATATTAATTGAAAATAAGAGTATTTTAAAAGTATTTTGAGTGATAAAATAGAAAATTTTATAATTAAGAAAGTATGAATTGTAAAGTCATAACAACTCAAGTGAATAATTAATAATAGAGGATTATCTGAATTAATAAAACTATATATACATATGTATTATCATACGATTAAATGATTTTAAATTAAAAATAAAATAATATTTAATTATAGATAATATATATAAATATGTATATATTTATATACATAAAATAGTAATAATAAACAAAAATAATAATAATTAAAAAAAAAATTGAGCCAACCGCCCTTAACGGTTAACCACCATCAAAGAAAATCAATGAGGATTAGATTTAATTAAAATCAAAAGCTCATCCATCGCCGTCCAAAGTCAATCAAAGTTTTTTATATTATAGTAGAGAGAGAGAAAGTCAGAAGAAGGGAGCATGCTTTGCCTTTGCAACACCGACGTTTGGTCCAAGGCAAACCTACTCATGCATTCATTTCATTTCACAATTTGTTCTACTTCCAAAACCTTGGAAAACTTCTTATTTAATTCACTCCTGAATTTCCGTGTGTTGACTTTATCGTTTCAAACAACTTGTATCACCACATATAAAAATCCTTTGCCTTATTCCCCCTCCCCCCACTAACTTCATCACAATATTTTGGCACTTCTAAAATGGAGGAGATTGATGTGCCTACACATTTTCTCTGCCCTATTTCGTTGCAACTTATGAGAGATCCAGTGACAGTCTCGACAGGAATTACATACGATAGAGAAAGCATAGAGAGATGGTTATTTTCTTGCAACAACAACACTTGTCCGGTGACAAAACAAGTTTTGTTAGAAGCCGATCTGACTCCAAATCACACTCTTCGTCGGTTGATTCAATCATGGTGCACTCTGAATTCGTCCCTTGGAATTGAACGAATTCCTACACCAAAGCCACCTGTTAATAAAACCCAGATCGTCAAAATTATCGATGAAGCCAAAAGGTTCCCTCATACGCAGCTCAAGAGCCTGAGAAAATTGAGATCCTTCATGCTTCAAAGTGAAAGAAACAAAGCCTGCATAGAGGCTGCTGGGGCTGTTGACTTCTTGGCTACAACTGTGAAGAGTTATGGTTCCAGTTTGACCGAAGTAGATATCGATGACGGGTCCGATTTGGCAACAGCAAGTGACGAGGCATTGAGCATTTTATATCATCTAAATCTCTCGGAAAGCTATTTGAAGAAACTAGTAAACGATGATAAATTTGTGGGTTCTTTGGTGCAACTGTTGAAGCATGGAAACTATCAATCTCGAGCTTATGCTACAGTAATATTGATGTCCATTTTTACAGTGGCAGATCCAATTCACTTGGTCAGTGTAAAGCCCGAATTTTTTACTGAAATTTCATATGTGTTAAGTGATCAGGTTTCACAGCAAGCTTTCAAGGCCGCTTTGAAGCTTCTTTTAGAGCTTTGTCCATGGGGAAGAAACAGAATCAAAGCTGTCGAAGGTGGAGCAGTTCCTATATTAATAGATCTTCTTCTTGATATGACAGACAGGAGAGTTTGTGAGCTCATACTAAACGTATTGGATCAGCTGTGTCGATGTGCAGAAGGGAGGGCTGAGTTGTTGAATCATGAAGCAGGTGTAGCCATTGTTTCAAAGAAAATACTTAGGGTTTCTCATGTGGGAAGCGATAGAGCGGTCAGAATTTTGACTTCAATATGCAAATTCTCTGCAACTGCTAGGGTTCTTCAGGAGATGTTGCAGGTGGGTGCTGTGGCAAAGCTGTGTTTGGTGCTACAAGTCGACGCAAGTTTGAAGACAAGAGAAAGAGCAAAGGAAATACTTAAGCTACACTCAAGGATTTGGAGGGCTTCTCCTTGCATTCCTCCACGTTTGTTGTCTTGTTATCCCTCTTCTTGAATTAAAAGAAACTATTTTTTGGTAGATAGTAATTGATGCCAATAAATAAGGTTGATAAACAAGGCCTTATGTTGACAAAGTTTAATTTTTGTATACAATTAATGAATTATATCAGTGAAATGTTGTCCAAAATTTGTAACTCTCATTCATTAATGTATACTTTTTACTATTCCTTTTTATTTAATATTGGTATATATATCTTAAGTTGGCTCGAACTCAAATTTTTTTTTTTAAAAGTTTTATATATATATATATATATATATATATATATATATATATATATATATAGTTATTTTCAATAGAAATGTTAGCGTTCAAAATATATGAACAATCCAATCCAAAACATAAATTCAAACCACAACATGGCTAAGGCATATTCACATATTTGACTCAGCAATATCAATAAAATTTACCCACGTTCATTTATCACTTAAATGGGATTGGACTTCACCATTACATTGATTATAGTCATCTGTTGATGACAATAGTGTGCAAGGCAAGTACAAGTGAGATTTTCACATGAACACATACTTAGGCTAGAACATAAGAATCAAATCCCCATTGTGATTCACAGTGTGTCTTCCCACATGGATATTTTCAAATTCATTATGAAAGCTCAAACGAAAATATTTGGATGGTGGATATAATAGGGCTATCTGACAATGTAACCGGTTTTGCATGTAACTAGGTTAAAATTCTATTAGCAGATTGATCAAGGACATCAGTTGCAGTGTAACTTTTCTCCTTGTCATTGTGAATTCATGAAGAGTCTTTGAGGAAGATGACTGGCTATTGTAAGGAGTATGGCCTCCACTATATCTCAAAAGATGGTAATTTCCTTATAAATGGTCACACGATAAGACATTTGTTAATGTTGTTTCTGATTCCAATTTTCTTTTACGACATAAATGCCTAGAGCATCCTAATTTTCCTTACCTAAAATGCTTTTATATATCCTCATCTTTTTATTAATAAAGAAATTTTCGTTTTCAATGTGAGCATTGTATCCTTGCGAAACAACCTCAAACTACTTATCTTATGAATTTTTACAGACCATCCAAACCATGGTGATATCTAGAGTTAGTAAGAATTTCAAATATGGATTTTAAAGATTAGCAAAAGTAGTGAAACACTAGAACTTTTAATGAGAATATCTAGATTCAAATCTCTATCATGTTTGTAAAATTTTAAATTATTTGATATAGTAATGATAGGTCTGATTACTATGTCTCAAATTTATATGTCCAACTAATATGAACAAAATATCCAATTATTAAAAAAAAAAAAAAATTAAATTTACTAGAACCCATTGATTTATAACTGGGTTTATCTTATGAAAGAAAAATTAAACCTAGCATCTTCCTCAAACAAGTCCATAAACTTATCATAAACGGCTTTCAATCTTCTATTCTTGTTCTTCATGCAAATAATGGCAGTGAATATTTCTCCAATTACCTTACATATTCCATCAAAGCTCTTGTATTTATGTACCCTAACAAAATTGGGTGGCTGAAAGGAAGACATTCACCTTCTCGAGGTTGCCCGTGTCATGATGTTTTCTAGCTTCGTGTCAAATTCCTTTTAGGGAGAAATTTTCCTCACTTCTTACTTAATAAACCATGTTTCAACCAAAGTTCTTCACTTTTTAACTCTGTAGGGTGCATTTGATTTAAATAATATTTTATTATTAAAATTAAAATATTATCTTAAAAATATATTATTTAAAAAATTATATAAAATTATTATTATATTTAATAAAATTTAATAAAAATTAATAAATATAAATAATTATTATATTTGATTAAAGATAATAAAAGAGTATCATCATATTATTTTACTTAAATATTTTTAAGTATAATTATTTAAAATATTTTTATATTACTTATAATTAAAAATAAGGTTATTTTTATATTAAAAATTAATAAATATATATAATTATAATAAAATTAAAATTAATTTAATAATATTTTAATAAGATAATTAAATTATCTATTATATTATATGTCATATTATTATTAATAATAAAAAATATCAAAGTTTATTATTACTTATCAACCAAACAAAATAATATAAAAAATAAAAAATAAATTATCAAAATCATATTTATCTACCTCTAACCAAACATTTCCTTATAATTATCTCCCTCTCCCCTAAGGCTTGTGGTTGCACTGTATATATTCACAGCCACAATCCAACCTACGATAAACTTGAATCCAAGGCACTCAAATCGCGTATCTATACAACCAGAGGGTGAAAAAAATATATAATTCACTCGCACTTGTAGAATGTTCTTCATTAAACTGTAAAGTTTTATCCAGTATCAACCATAAACATTTTTTTAAAATAAAATAAAAATAATAGTTCAAACCCGAGTTTTTGTAACTCAATGCCCCCGATTCTTGGTAAACGAATAAGCAGCATGGCCGCGCAATTGAACCTATAATGTCTCCCACCTACGAATCCTTCAAGCGTGGCGAGAACGAAATTAAATTCAAAAGAGCAATAGTATATGCACAGAATTAAATATATTACGAGATTAAATATTATTTTATTATTAATTTAAAATTAATATTTTTAAAACTACAATAGTAATTAAACCAGATATCTCACTAATTCATGATTTGACCAATTCAATATATTATCAAATTATTATATATTTTTTAAGTAATCTCAAACATTTACCATATTTTTTAAACATAAAATATATGAAACACAAAATATAATTTCAAATATATTAACCAAACAATTAATATTCCATTACATAGATTAAAAAACCTAATTACAAATTTTATTATTAATTTAATTAAAATCTTACAAATTCTAACTCTTTTAAATTTTAATAAAACAAAAATGATGTAATATCACATGAGCTCGACTTTGTTGGTTTTAAAAATTTTTTCCTGTTCAACGTGTTAAACAAATTTGACCAAATTTCCGACAAGTCAACAATATCTCCAGACAATTTAACCAAATTGTAAAATCAAATTGAATTAAATTGTAAACTGATTCACAGATAAATAGGTCAAATTAGGCAACCTGATTTCATTTTAAAAATATCATTTACTCATAAAATGATATATTAGCTATATATATAATTATATACTAAAAAATATATACATATAATTTTATTAAATTAGAGAAGAGCTTAGAAATTTGTTGATATAGATTAGAAAATAAACAAGAAGAAGTTTGACCCTTTCTAGAATAAAGAACGTGGGCACGAGTTTGCTATCCAATTCCAAAATGATGAAGTGTACTTGCTATAGCCCATTATCCATTCTCGTTCAATTGTTCTGACCTAATTAAGGATAAAATTCCAACCCCGAATTTAGCTTCGCTTTACTACGCAAATGACAAGCTGAAAGGCTTCTTTCTGACCAGTGACAAGTCCTTTTACAGACAAGGCTTTGAATCCATCTATAATTACTCCATATATCCAAAGCCTTCAAATACTGAGAAAACTTAAAGTATGGCATACCTGTTAGCCTCGCTTTACAGGCCTTTGAACATAAGATTTATTGGGATCCTCCGTCTTGAGCTTTGGAGGTCGAATTTCTCCTTTCTTACCCTGCAAACACAAACAAACAATGAATACTCACTTGATTTCATGTCATTAGTACAACAAGACTGTTTCATATAACACAGTTGTCAACATATTATCTGACCTTCTTTCCTGTCTTCATGAAGTCTCTCCAGCTTGAAACCTAACATTAAAATGAAAAGGACATCAATTGCAGTCCAATAAAAGTGAAATAGCATTTACAGAAATTTATTACTGCATTACGTTCCCAACACTTGTAAGCTTAGCAAGGGTGTATAAAAGTATGACGTTATATTTGGACAAAAGATATCTATTTTTGTTTGTTGAAGAAGAAATCATCCTAATTTCTCGAAATACTGAATTTAAAAGATAATGTCTAGCATTATTTGGTTCTACTGAAGGCAGTACAACTAAAGGGGCACTGCCATGAAACTTCAAACATAACAAATTGAAACATGTTACCAAAGACCATGCCCTTAATGACTATACTAGACCCCAGGTGATGTGTTCAATTGTTTCTAACACTTGGGGTATAGCAAATTATTTATTACAAACTAATACAAGATGAGAAACTGCTCTTCAATTACTTAAAACTGCTCTGCTCCAACTAGTCAGTTTAAACTGCTACACTAACAATATCCTGGTTAAATGATACATCCGACGTGGAGAAAAAGGAGAAAGAACAAACCCGTTGTTCTCTTGTTAAACTGCTACACTAACAAAAAGGAAAAAGGAGAAAGAACAAACCCGTTGTTCTCTTGTTAAACTGCTACACTAACAAAAAGGAAAAAGGAGAAAGAACAAACCCGTTGTTCTCTTGTTCCTTCCCACTGCTCCTCGTGCTCACGCTTTCTCTTCCACATTTCTTTTTGTTCCTCTTCATCCTTTTTCAATCTACCTTCCTCTTCTGATATCTACAAGATAATAATAAGGTAGAAATGAAGGTAAGCCTTGACCAAAAAAACAAAGAAAAGGTTAAAGAAAACCATAAGCAACAGCTTCCAGGATACCCTCATCTGCATTTTCCTCCTCCGCCATTCTTGTTCTGTTAATATTTCTCGCACCTTCAATTTCAGCTCCTGCTTAAACTCTTCTGATTGTTCATACAGTTGCTCATATTTTCCCTATATCATACAGAGTGGTTGAATTCCACAGATTGAATGTAAGGTTAGGACGCTCTTAATGGAAACTGGCAATGGAAATAGTATTTTTAAAATACAAGCAATGTACAAACTAGGAAAGACCAAGTAGAGTCACGAGCACAACAATTACTTCTCAGGAAAAGATACAAGCTCAGAAGATTAACGCATTCATAAGGTCAGAAAGGGTCCAGCTCAATTAAGTCTAACGGTAGTCTTGCCCTCATAAATTTATTATCATATTGGCACTGAAACAAGCAATTCAAATGTGGAACCAACCATGCCATTAGACCACAAATCATACTTGGTACACAAGCCAAGCAAAAAATAAGCTAAACAATGAAAAGTAACTGTAAGAGTTTCACTCAATTTTCTGTACTTCTCCAAAACAGCTACATATGATTTTGCGCATTAATACTGAAAGTAACATCAAATTGTGCTACAAAGATTTGAGTCAACTGATTGGAAGCTCATAATGATGGAACCCTATGCTTTGTCTCATATCACAAAGGTTGAAGGTAATAATAGTACCAGAAGTCCCATAACATATTAAGTAAAGCGGAGGAGACAAACATCCAAACCTTTACTCCACTTCTCAACTGCAGCAAATATATAAAGAATTTCTAGAATGCTTTGCGATTCACAAAGATTTATATTGACCTTATAAGTTGCAACTAGACTAGGCAAACGGGTAGGTTACCCGCAGGTACCCACCCAAAAAACAGGTATGGGATTTAAATATTTAGGACCGTATCCATGAGTTTTAAGATTTTGCAGGCCGGTCGAGTATGCTTGTGGGTACCCACAATTTAAAAAAAAAATACTTTTAAGTAAAATATGTATATATTTTTCTCACTCTATCATCCTTTTAGCTTAGGGTTTTCAATTTCATTTTCAATTTAACTCCTCTTCTTTCTCAAGTTGTCACAACTCACGAAAATCCCCACATTCATTCCCATCTCTCTCCCTCCACAACAAACACTTTCTTTCCTGCTCCTCTGCCACCTCCACCAAAGCTTTTGACAGAATCAACAAAATCTTGGACTTTGATCTCGTTGGCTAGAAACAATTGTGAGAATCTTTGGCCAAAATCTCCACAAATTTAGTTCTGATAAGTGTAAAATTTTAGTTTCTGCCCAAAAATTATTCTTTTAGCAATTTCTTCAATAATTGATTACATTTGGACTTTCATTCCTATTCTGCTAGATATTTCTTTCATTCCTATGAGGTGGACAACTTTAGCAATTTCTTATAGGGGGAGGCTTTCACTAGGGTTGGTGTGACTTTTTTTCGAATGATCTTGAGATTCCTCTTTTGGCTGTATCATGATCATGAGTTGTCTGCCACATGCTCTCATTTGTCTAACATAGTAGTTAACAAATTTTGTGATTTGTCTGTGGCCATGTAAAATGCCTTTGGCAAAGCCCTTTGTGCAAAAGTGGTAATTAGTGAGGAAAACTGCTGGCTGGCAAGCTAGGATGATGAGAACAGAGTGTTTGTGACAACTTCTTCCAAGCACAGCTGATAAGAATGTTGTTAGCAACAAAATGGATGTTGGTATGCTTTTGGTAAATTTAATATATTTTTATAGCTACTCTTTGTTCTTTTATTCTCATGTTTCAAAGATTTACATGACTTTATTTTAAGTATAAATTAAGTTTCTTCAATGCTAATCTACATATACCACTACACTCATCCATACAAGGAAGCTAATTCACAAGAAACCACTGAATTCATTTCCTTTCCTTCTGTCAATAGTCAATAACACCAATGAATTCATTTTTCCAAACTTGAAGCATCCAATCTGCATATCTTCCACTTGATTTGCAGAATTAAAAAAAAACACACCTTAATTACACAGGTAATCTGCGGGCCCACGGGTACCCACAGGGTCAGTACGAGTTTTCATAATTCCTATCTGTATAATTTGACCCCATTTTATTTGTACCCGTATCGACCTGGCCCGGCCCACCTGGTGGCCTGGTCTAGTTGCAACCCTCAACCTCTAAAAATATCAAGAAAGCATTCCAACTCAACATTTTATTATATTAATTTCAGAATATGGTATAGCAACCCTCAATTAACAAGTATATCAGATCTAAACCTAGAAGGCTAGAAATCTAACTCCAAGAAGAATTCATTCGACTATACTGAAAACAAATAACTCAATGAACATATATGTTCAAAATATTAAAAAAAAAGAAGACAACAGAATAAGTGATTTCTCACATACCTCGTCAACTAATGACTTTATTTTAGAGGCTGCATCTTTCTTCAACTGCTTCTTTCTCTTTGCCCTAAGTTCTTCTGCAGATCACAGAAATTAGGAATCAGCTTTTTTCTTAATTTACAAATGGATAGAATTATAATTCATACTCTCGAACAGAAGAAAAAAGAGAAAAGTTGCATTATGCCAGAAATCAGGTTATAAGACAGTTAAGATATGGCCATGGGAAGTAGCCATCCCAATGACACTTTTCACCTAAAATCCTAATAACATGCAATATAATTCATAAAATATCTAGCCAAGTAAGAACATATATGACCAGATTTGCATCATGAGATACCTCTACAAATGAAGTGAAACCAGAAAAAGCAGTTAAACTCAAGCACAAAGAAAATGACGAGAACAAAGTACAGACCTTTTGCTGCATTAACTTGAGTAAGAATATAATCCCTTTCTTGTTCATCACCCAATAGTTGCTGTGCTTTTGCCAATGCTGCTCACAGTCAACAACTTTGAGTACCAACTCCTCAAAAAATTTCATGGAAAAAAAATGATTGAATTTATAAATATGCCCTTGGGGCATATTTGAAGTGGGCAATAACAGCTCTATGGTGGGAGAAACATGAACCAGAGAGCGCATCACATATCAAAAACACTCAATTACAAGTTGGGATAGTATTTGTGATTTTGACATGCAAACACATTAACAGCTTAGCACATCTCACAAGAAACTGAGTGGAAAAAAACTTAATACATCTTCCTTAGGAGATACGAACTTATTAAAAAAGGGTCAAATTGAAGACAGTCAGAGTTCCGTCTGATATCTATAAAATCAACCACAACTTGATTCTTTAATTCCTCCCCCCAAACTTGGACTGAGTGAATATTCCAACAAACTAATAGGAGTAACTTTTTTTAACAGTGGTATAGGCAGCCCAAGGTCCCTGATAGATGACACAGAAAATTCAGATAATAAAATGAAAGAAACCACCAGAGATTCTTTTGATGTAGGACAGCCTAGATATTTTAGTGATTTTATTCTATTTTCATATATTTTATGCAATGTTAGGGTTTGTTTTGTAGGAGGTAGTTCAGACTTTTGTCTTTTTTTGGCTAAGGTTTTTGCATCCTATAAACAGAGGCCATGGCTTTTATTATTCTCAGACATGATTTATTACTGAAAATGAATTTTGGCTTTCTCCCAAGGTTAATATGTTTCTCCCCTTATTCTATCCTTCCTTTTCTCCATTACCCCTACTCCACCTATTTTCAACTTTGCAAAATTAAAATTCACTATTCTACTAATTGTTTATGCCAACTATTAAAATTTTATTATTTTCTACTTCCAAATAGTCCACAGCATCACAAGGTCTATTTACTTCATTAAAATGTCTAAATTCCATAACTAGCAAGAACAAATATCCCTTTAAAATAGTTAGCTTCAACAAGCAAATTAAATTCTTGCAATTAAATGACGAGAAAGATCATAATGGAAATGAACTTTGATATAATAATCAGAAAAGAAGTTTGGAAAACAAAATCCTTTATCAATTGAGGGTCTGATTGTGTATTTTGTTGAAACCAAAAATTTCGAAGCCTGGAGACTTCACAACATTGAAGATAACAAAGAGGCCCACTTTATATATAAAGGGAAAATATAATTTCACAAAGTTCAATAATTAAATCTCCCATCTTAAAGGTTTCGGGGAAAAAGAGCTTATACACAATCCATCAAGGAACCTGCCTAGATTTGATGACATCATTTGCGTTTCCTAAGTGAGATAACTATAAGCAGACTGTTATCATGACAAAAATCTTCCTGATATAATCATATAATGAAATACTTCTATTATCCTTTTTTTTAATCTGATAAAAACTTTTTATCTACTACAAAAAGAAAAATGATATACAGAAGATAAATGAAAAGCAACAAGGCCGCAGGGTCTAAAACAACTAAGCTCTGCCACAGAACTCTATCTGGCAGAACATAGAGCAATAAAGGTTGAGTTTGCCACTAATCAGACCAGTGCACATACTTGTAAACCTTATCATACCTTGACATCTTCCACATAAATCAACAACTCAACAGAATGTAAGCTTTTTTTTTTCTTCCCTCTTTATTTTTTCCAAAATGAAAAGAATACTAGTGCACCTAAAATATGCATATAGCCAAGTTTGGACCAGATGCTAATATTAGTAAAATATGTTATCGGTAAAATAGTTAGAACCGTGTACACCAAAACCACAAGCACGAAAGGCAAAAAGTTTTACCCATAGCTCTCAATTCAAACATAGCCAATGCATAACTTATTTGGATATAAAGAACCTTCAAGTATACATGATATTATTAACTGACTATCAGGGACATGCTAGTTTATGTTCCATAAAAAAGTACCGATTTAGTTTCCTGAAAATTTAAAGTATGCCTGATACCTAAGTTCCCAAAATCTGTCCAACTAAGAATAATATTAATATCTGACAGCACTTTATCTTTAATGGTTGGCCTAAACAATTAGGCCTTAAGTCTCAAAAACACTATAATACCAATAGAAGGTTCTTCTCAACAGTTAAAGTGTATGTCAAACAACAGTAGAACAGAAAAAAATTGAGGATATCCTGTTCCCTTGCAAACTGAACTTTTGGGGCTTAGCAGTCTTAACATAGAATTGTAGAGATTCCGTAGAAAAGCAATGTAGTAAAAATGAGAAGCCTAATATGATATCTTTACTCTCTGTAACCAAGAAGGGTATGAAGCGTGGATCTGTTTACCTGCAAAAGCTTCCTTTGCTTGTGGATGCTTGCATTTGTCAGGATGAACCAACAAAGATAACTGTAAATGTTTCAAACACAAATGCGTCAAACAATGGTAAACTCTAAAGATAAGCACTAATCAGCAAATTGTTTATTCATCCCTTTCTCATTTTTTGTCTTCAAAAAATAGAAAGAAAAAAAAGAAAAATCACCTTACGATACTGCTTTTTTATACCATCTGGAGTTGCATCAAATGGTAAGTTTAAGTACTCAAATGGATTCAGCTTGAAACACGATAGAATCCTAATTGTTTACAGTTTTTCAACAAGAAGAGATCAGTTACCATAAAGCAAAATAAGCCACAGAAACAAAGAAAATTACATTAGATAATGAATGCAGGCTTCAAAGAAGTTTGCATACATACAATCAAAAGAGAAACACAACAATAAACATGAGAAATCCTTCCAAGAGAGGGGGGAAATGATGATTATAATCTGGAAGGATGGTGGTAATAATGCAGGCATTAGTAAATCGATGATAAAAATTAAACTAATGACTTTCTAATAAAAAAGCTAAGTAAAACTCCTTATGAAAGAGGGTTATTTTTTAAGTTCAGGGTAAACTTTCCACCAATAAATGGCCTGAGTGAGGCAACCAAACCATATAAAGAAGAGGGATTTGTTTATCTAATGCTCATACGCAAAATGAATTTGGGCTTACTACTCGATGTGATGGCAGTATATGTCAGCAAATGAATTAAAATTTATAAACCCTTAACCTTAAAAAATGTGACTATGAAATGTCCTAGGAGTTTCTAGATTGTTATCGAAGATGAGTTTTAGAAGTCTGTTTATTAAACACCATGGCCCTACTTTACTTCAAGAAGAACTAATCACTTTATTATCCAACACACTCCACAAAATTATTCACCTAGAGCAAGTCCTGGTAAAATAATCAGAAGAAACCCTAAATGATGAAATTAAGAACAGAAAGGATGTGTTGATTAGCATCTCTGCATCTCTATCTTTCCTTTTCAAGCAGTTATGCAATCATAAATAAAACATCATTTCAGTTTCATCAATAAATTAATTAACATAAGATTTTATGAAGTTGAAGGTACAAATTTTTCATCACAATCATTATAGCCAGCCAGTCCTGAAGTCTAATAAAATTTTGATATATTTTCATCATTCCTTCCCAAAAAATAAGTTCTCTAACTGTAAAAAGTACCCTGAGTATCTAACGAGTAAATGGACCCTCCCCATCTTCACACCAGCATTTGAAAACTATAACATCATTTTTCCTAAAGGAGCAGAACATATGCATTAACTATTGCACAATCCCTCCCTTATGTATAGAGAGAAACACCAATTTCAAACTCTTATTTAATTTAATTGTTGGTTTTCTCAGCCCAGTTCATCTACAGAATAGACGTTTCGCCACAACATAGATATTTATATAATAAAAATATGAAAGATAACCTATTCCTATTGTGAATTCCAATTCAGTACATACGAATTAAAATTATACCTGAAAAATTGTTCGATCTAAAACACAAAACACATGTATTTCATCCAACGTAGAACTACATATATTCACGTCATTAAATTACAATATATATATATATGAACTGATTTTTTTTTTTTAAATTAGATGACAATATGGAGAAAGTTTCTCTTGAAACCCCAACAGCTACAAATCATAAGCAAATTTAATGATCTAAACTAACAGAAATATATACAAAAATTCGGAGATAAGTCAACACCAGAAACCCTAATCTCCTATTAAAAAACGAATAATAGCATCAAACGATCGACAAAGAATGAAACAATTAACAGACAGAGAGAAAGAGACCTAAGGACTTCGTTATCTCTTTCAACTTCGCTGACTTCGGCGAAGAAGCTTTTAAGAAGCAAATCCTCGTCGACGGTGTCTCCCATCGCGCCTTTTGTGTCTTCTTCTTTCTCCCTACTCGAGTAACGTTACAGATGGCTCATTGTGGGAGTAAAGCTTACGGTCCAGATTAAATAAAAATTAATCTTAGTATTAAAAATTATTAAGATTATTTTAACAAAACAGTACAAATAAAATTCTCACTAAAATTATATATATTTATAATTATATATCTTTATATGTATTTAATTATATAATAATATACCTTAAATATATATTTAAAAATAAATAAATATAATTTTATTATAAAATATTATTTAATTATACAATAATATATTATTTTTTAATAAATTGTTTTATAATACCCTTTTTTAAATAAAAAAGTCTACTTAGGCCCAAGGTTACTTGGGTGTAAAATAAAAATCACTTGTCTAAAAGTAAAATTTGTCTGGTAAAAGCCCAATACAGTATCTAACAAAAGAGATTACATACTTGGGAAGTTGAAGCTTCTTTACCCATTACTACAAGTCACCAGCCAAATGCAAAATCACAAAATGCTCTTTCAGTTTCACTCATTAACATTACCATAAACTTGGGTCACTACTCTTCATACATTCATGCAAACACGTTACTTCCCTTTTGATTAATTTATGGTTTATTCACCATTAATGCTGTTATGGGCGCTCAGAAGAGCATCCATGCTGGCAAAGGTCTCTACTTTTCTACTTTTTTTTTAAATTGATTTCACGATTTTTATTATATTAATTATGTATTCTTATATTCTTAATTGCAGCCAAAATTGATGTTAATGTTGATTTTACTCACAAGCTATTTGCTTCTTTGATGTTTCCTCCTCCCAGGTTTTTTCCCCAACTCTTTTTTTATTTTTAATTTATTAATACATTGCAATTGTTTCTGTAACTAAGCTTTCTCTATCACTGTTTTTTGTTCAACAGGAATACTTCCAGTCCCCTTTCTTTTGTAATTGGTTGGTGGGTATTTTAGTTTGTTAATATGTCATGTTTGCTTTCTGGTTTTGTGTGAAATTATAACTTTTGTTTTTTTATCTTGAGTTTTATTATTGATTTAGTGTAGAGATTACAAGGTCGGTATAAAAATTGATTCAACGTGTTAATTGCAGTCTATGCATTAAACATCCTAATTTATTTGGTGGAAGTGAGAAGCTTGATGTTTCTTGGGATAAAGGGCTTTATGATTCGAATGTGTTGGTAGCTTATAGAAGGCCAAGACCTGAATGGCTTACTCAGCAGTGCTTTTTTGTTCAGGTACATATTTCCACATCTCTTTTAAAGCCATTTTCCCCCTTTTCTCTCCTTTTTTTTTTCTTTTTTGGATATCTGGTGAATATATTCAATGGGAGATATAATTTGTATTATTTGGACAGTTTTAGGACTTCTCATACCATTTTAGTGTAATCAATAAAAACCCTATTGATAATTATAAGTGAAATTTGATTTTAAGCTGGAATGCAGCGTTTAATTTTTTTTCAATTTCTGCAGCATTCTCTTTCAGAAGAAATTGGGATCCATGGTGTTCCCATTGAAAACTTTTCCCATTCTGGGAGTGGAGGTGTGAATTTGTCTCGTTTATCCCTTGGGTTAGATATGAGTGAGCCTGCAAGTTCCAGATGGACGAGCACAACTAGTATAAAATTTGAGGTTTGCTGAAGATTCTTGACTTATCACTTACTGAAGTATTTATTTGGTATCTATTTTCTAATAGTTTGCTTACCTGTAATTCATGAGTCCATTATTTATTCCATCCAGAGAATAACTTCATTGTGCCATGCAGCATGTTTGTCCTGTAAATGATGATTGGCGCTGTATAAGTAGAGATCTTGATGGATTTCCTGTGACTTGCAGGTAATTGAGACTTGTACTTCTGCCTTTCAAATGATGTGATGGTCCGATTTGTAATTTTTTTTTTTTAATGTTTGCTATGCAGTGGTAGTACCTCTGACAGTATGGTGGTTTTGAAGCAAGAGTCTCGATATGCAAAGGCAAATGATCACAGTTTTTCTCGTGTAAAGTATCTCTACTTGCCAATACATAGTGCGATATTTTCCTGCAGTTTGATAAGTGTATTTTCATTGCTATTTTCTTGTATCCACTAACTGTGAGTTGCTCATCTTATCAGTTTAGTATACAAATAGAACAGGGAATTCCAGTGCTTTCAAAGTGGCTAATCTTCAATAGGTTCAAATTTGTTGCGTCAAAGGGTTTTAAACTCGGAGCAGCATTTCTCTTGACAAGGTGAATAACGTTTCTTGTGGTTCAATTATGCTTGTTTGTTAAAACATGTCTGATGCTAAGCCATAGTTTAAAGCCGGAAAGGCAGAAAGCTGATATGTGACTCAGGAGATCAGCTAGGAATCTTAGCAAGCACATTAGAACATTTCAGATAGCTTAAAAATGCCATACTGTCCCCTTTTTTTGTCAGAATTTAGAAATAATAAATTGATGGGAAAAAAGAAGAAAAATCATGACCTATAATATACGAAACATGAGAAGAAATAGTCAAATTTTGTAGAGTAAAATGGTTAAATGTACTACAAGAGTACAAGTGGATGCCTAGGCAGACTAATTAAATTAGGTTTTTAGATTATTGCCATGTTTACATCTCTCCTTCCTTTTCCTTGTATAGTCTGACAGGTGGCTCCATAGTTGGGGACATGGCTCCTTATCAAGCATTTGCAATTGGAGGTCTTGGTAGTGTGAGAGGATATGGCAAGGGTGCCGTTGGATCTGGACGATCATGTCTGGTTGCTAACACTGAATTAACATTCCCTCTGGTACAGAATGGCTTTATTTCATCCTTATTCTACTTAACCTTGAGTTCTAGTAAGTTCTATATGATACCTGTCACTTTCAATATCTTGACAATATGGCTGTCTTACAACAGTGGCTGTGTTCTTGTACATCTTGAGTAAATAAAGTTCAACATTCCTGGATTCTTTTCTTTTTTTCTTTTTTTTTTTTACTATTTGGCCTAGACATTTAGTCTGTGGATACATGCCATGCAACAATGCAATGGCAAAATTTGGACAATTTTGGGTTACTTCTAACAACCTATATATATATATATATATATATATACACACACACACACAGATTCGAAATTTCTGTAATGCCCATATATGTGTGTATGTGTGTGTGTGTGTTAGTCTTTTGAAGAATATATAAAACTGTTTGTTTGTGACTACAAATTGTTTCCAACAATTTTGATTTTTAAATTGCTGCTATTTGAGGGGGCTTTTCATTGTCAGCATATAGAGTAGTTGTTAAAATATAAAGTTCTGTGTGTTAGAGGCCTATTTAATGCAATATCATATCTTTCATTATTCTGAACATTAAAAAAAAGGATTAATTACTAGGACTTCCGACTGTCATGTGTATTTGGTTTTTTGGTTTGCTATACATAAGTGTTTCTTTTTTTTTTTGGTTTAGATTATAAAGATCAGTCTTCTATTCAGGAACAATTCCAACCTTCTATGTCCTTTCACTGTTAGCAATTAGCCGTTCGGTAAATAAAAAGAAATGTCATTTACTGGGATAGTTGGTTTAGAATTTTTGCAGTGGTATTTTCAGTGTTCTAATTTATTTAATCGTGAGATAAGTCCATGGTTTTTGTTTCGGTTAATAGTTTAATCTGCCTTGTGATTGCCATTAAATTCCACAATGAAAACTTATGACCATGATGGTGATACCACTTGTTAGCATCTTTAGCAACAGAGGGCTACTTAGTTGAGACTGAACTGATTCAAAGCATCCAAGGACCTCTTGTATAGTTCTTATATATTTCTTTTCCAAAACTAGTACAAAATTAAATGAAAACTATGTATATTAGCATATTTTAGGAAAAAAAAAAAAGCATTTTGGAAATGTTTATAATAAAAAGTACATTGATATTGATATTTTGCAGTAGGAGAAGAATTTTTGGGATTCTGAATCTGTTATTATAAGTTGAAAACATCTTCAAGTCATTAAGGTTAGTTTTGGGTTTCTCAAGCCTTGTTTTCCAAATGCAATCCTGAGGCTATTTTTATGTGCTTTGGATATGCAATACTAAGGTTAGGTCTAAAAGTATACCAGATATCCCTTAATGTTCTTGATCTTTTAGATTATGAGCAAATACTGATCAAATAGATGATCGAGCTATGATGTAGGGTGTATTCTTTCCGCTGTCATTTCTGTTAAATGCTCTGTTAGATTCAATCAAAGACCTATCCGGGCCCAACTTGTATGCTCCATTCTTTACCACTTGACCCAACCACATAGTAGTTTATTATCTCCCAAGTTAGATCTTTTTTCATCAATGTGGTAAGCTAGTATATATGCACGTGTGCACAGAACTAGACTTTTGATCTTGTGATGATTTTCAGGTTTCAGGTTATGGAGGTATTGACAATCTGACTGGGTTAGTGTAGGATCTTTCTTTCCTTATACACCAGCTATCCTACTTCCCCCTTACGCCCTCCACCACCCTGTTGGCTCAACAAGGTGACATGGATTGTTGTGGTCCTAATTTTAGTGGTGATTGAATGGAGGTGTCTAAATTATCAGGAATACGAGGGGCTTATGTTTTTTTATTCTTCTTCTTTTGACAACCCATGTGGGCCTTTTCCTAGATTGTCATATTTTAGACGCCGTTTAGTTGTTGATTGTTTCTGTGAAACCAAAAAGATGAATCTATCTACTTTATGCTTGATTTTGTTAAAAAGCTCATGATAGGTTTTTTTGAGATTCCCTAAATTTGGTTGTAAAGCAAAAGGCATCCCTTAACAGCTTTTGTTTCAGGTTTAATCTCTTATACGGTCAGTCTGGTTATGAACATCAGAACCAATTGAAAAACATGGGGACGTATTGATTATAGTTGTTATGTGGTTTCGATAGTGGTAAAGCAGAAGGTTGGTTCAGGGTTCCGTAGACATGTCCTTCCACTTTACTTTCAACTTTGATTTTCTGAACTGGAACTTGATGTTTTAGAGGTTCTGTGTTCAGCTTTTTAAGCTAACTTGTGTGAACCTTATGATTTCTAATATTTAAACATAGAAGGGATTTTCTACGTTCTTGTTGCCAGCAAAACTTCTTGTCTTGTCCTATGATTATGAGCATGAGTTTCTTGCATAATGAACAGAAGAAAATACAGAATGTGTTTCTTCTTTTGTTTTCACTTGTCTTTTGCTTCAATGCCCCTGTTAGTTTTCTGTATTATATACCAAACATATGCTGTGTATTCTTGGAATAATGATTATAAAGAAGAAAATAACTTTCTTTAGTTTAAGACAATGTATGCAGAAGCTTGTTAATTGCCGCTGAATTAAAATGCTGTCTCTACCTCTGCTTGATTCATGAGGCATTTTCCTAATTTCACTCCAGTGCGTGTTCCTCTAGCCAAGCCACAATCACACAATTTCAAACAAGAAGGCAACTCCTCTGCAAAACTGAACAACCATGTTTATATCTTCATTGATTTTTATAGTTGTTCAAATTCTTGTAGTAGTTTTCTCTAATCCTCTACAAACATGGGGAACCTGGATGTCAAGAATACCCCCTGGGCTAGAAGAAGGCATTTTATGATAGAACTAAAACAGAAGCAGAAGCCATGCTGAATGAAGGGTTCCTATTCTGTGTGGCTTCTGTGTTATCACTTTTATTCTGCTGCTTCTTTGATTAACATTTTTAACTTTGTCGGCCGATTGACTGTATTCCTAATGTATACACATTTTTTAAACAGCAATTAAATAGTGGCTTTGTTTATTATATTTGCTAGGATATGGTTAAATCTTGTAAACATTGTGAGGGCTTTTAAACTGTAGTTTTAAAATTTTAATATGGATCTATTTACTGCAAGGATTCTGTTTGATACATTTATGTGAAAAAAAAAAAATTATTAGGGATGAAGAAGTCTGAAATATACTGGTGTGCAATAGTAGCAAAGTATCATGCATGTAGATATCTGCATCATCATTGGATTGTATACGTGATGTGGAAGTGGCATATGATCAGATCATGCTGATCTTCAGTGTGTCATCTAAATTGCAAGATTAGGGTCATCAGCCTTTCATTACCCATTGATAAATTGTGATAAGTTCTACAACTCATCTTTGTGATTAATACTGGAAATTTTTTTTTTTTTTGGGGTAAGTATTAATGCTGGAAATTTCATGCAGGCAAATCAGTGCTTTTGTGCCTTATGATCTTTGAATACTTGTACTTCTTGAACTCAGGTAACTTTCAAGGACTATGACTGACCTAAAACCTCTCTTTCTGTTTCCAGAACAAGATGTTAGAAGGTGCTGTTTTCTTGGATGGTGGCACTGACTTGGGCTCTGGTTGTCAAGTACCAGGTGAGTTTCATCCTTTCACTTGGCCACGAAACGCACTGCTGATAAAATTCTGTCATCATTAAGATACAATTCCACCTCCAATATTTAGATTTTACAAGTACCATTTCTTTTCTCTTGTATATGTGCCTAGCAGGAACCGTTATTTTTTCAAATAAACATGTTACTTCTAAAGCCTTATTCATTAAGACATTTTCTCCGTACTTATTTCACTTCGCTGTCTTTGCGGCCTCACTGCAGCTCACAATGATGTCTTTATCCCTTGAATGTTCATCTGCAACGGTGTTGGCATTGTAATGCTCTTTCGGTAACTTATCTTTATGGTAATCCTTGATTTGGGACTTTCAGGAAATCCAGCACTAAGACAAGGCAAACCCGGATCCGGAATAGGGCTTGGATATGGTCTGCGATTCAGGTCTCCTTTTGGTCACTTCCAGCTTGATTGTGCTGTCAATGCATTCCAACAGAAAACACTTTACTTCAGCATCACTAATCTTGCTCCATAAATATCTTTCGCAAGAAGAAAGTTGCAAATTTCATGCATTTTCCTCACTCGAGTAAAAGATGATCCCCATATCGTGAGAAGATGGAACGGAAGGGATTGATGTATGGAGTTTCAAGCCAAAAAGCAAAGGCTTTCCTGTAAATTCACCAATGTGGTTCAAGCTACACATCTATTTTTTTTATTTCCCCATACACGGATTTTTCTCACAAGATCAAGAGTAATAGAGTTTTATGTTGCATTAGTTATTGGCTATTAAATCTATTTTGGACTAAAATTTGATTCTTGACACAAAATTGTAATGTACAGTTATCTTTTAGTAGAAGATGAATAAATTCATGAATCAACAAAGTTTTCTTTTGGATCTTAAGGGGGCGTTTGGTTGCGGGATTTTAAGATTACTTTGGTAGTTTATCTTTTATTTTCTTGTTTGGTTTATCAGTAATAAAATATTACAGTAATCTTTTATTACCAATGTTGACGTGGCAGGTAATATAGGTGGTAATCTGATTACCACCTTCACCTTAGGTATTTAAAGATTACTGAGGTAATCTTGAGTTTTTTATAATTATATTATTATTTATTAATTTTTTGAGATAAAAATAAATTTATTTTTAATTAATATGACAAATAATATAAAAAATATTTAAAAATAATTATATTCAAGGGCATTTAAGTAAAATAATTTATTAGTAATCTTTTATTATCATTAACCAAACACAATAATTATTTATACCTACCAAATTTTATCAAACATAGTAATAATTTATACCCAGTAATCTTCTAAGTAATCTATCTTCAAGGTAATCTTTCTATTTTGGTAATAAAACATTACTCAAACCAAACACCCCCTAAGAGTGTGTGCAACTTATTCATCCTAATACAAATCTCTGGAATATTGAAGCTCTTTGTTAAATGTTTGATTAAATCAACTAGTAATACACCGCCAATTTTTGTTTAGCAATGTTAATAAAAGACCAAAAGACTTATTTCCGAGAGTCTAGGGGGAGACCCGGTATGGAAGGTTGGTTGGGGAATGGTAGCTAAAGGATAAAAGGAAAAAAATGAAATTCTAAAGGGAAAATGTAACTTTTCAAAACTATTAATGAGAGAAATTGTTAAAATTTTAAACTAAAATAAAAAATACAATAAAATTTTAGTTTTTTTAATATTTTTAACTAAATGATATTTTTATTTTTAATCTTAATAAAGAATTTTAACAGAATAAATAGTATTTAAGTTTTTAAAACTTTACATATAAAACTTTGAGAATATACTAAATATTAGGTGGGAATAAGCAAACTATTGGGGGTTAAAAGAAAAAATCAATAACCCTAAGGACTGAAAATGAGTTTACACCTATCAAAATTCACCATTGGATGTGGTGTTCTCCCTAACTTTTGATTTGAAATACTTTTTAATATTTATTCGTATCTATTCAATTTTTTTTTTTTTCAAATTCAAAAGCATTATATAGGTAAATTGTCAAGGGTGAAAAGCCACCTCAACAACCCCAATTAATTAATTATGTCCCAAAATTTTGAAACCTCATATTCTTTTCTAATGATTCTTCTCTCCTCGTTTAGTTGCCACGTAACCCTAATGTCGGCATTTCATTGCTCAACATATTTAAAATTTGGCCAAAGGACTATGTCCCACCCAAACTATGTTAAATTATCAAAGTTTCCTCTGTTAACTTTGAAAATACTATTTACCCACCCATGACTAAATAAATTTAACGAAACTCTAACCTCTGAAAATTTAATCTTATTTTCCCTCCTAAAAGTTTAAAATCTAATATTTTATCCCCTAAACCAAGTTTGAAAATATCACATTTTTCCCCCTAAGATTTAGTTTCAAAACCCGTTCACTTTCTCTGCCCGTCTCTCCCTCCCGACGGTTTCCCTTCCTCTGACAGCCCCCTTCATTTCTACCCCAACCCATCCGACGTCGTCTGGGAAGAGAAATCGTCTTCCCAGACTACGAAGAAGAGATCGATCGATTTCGTCTTCTTTGTCTGGAAAGACGATCGTCTTCCTAGATGAAGACAACTGGTCTTCCCAAAGGGAGACGAGTCGTCTCGTCTTCATCTCGATCTCGTCTTCATCTCGATCTAGTCTTCATCTCGATCTTGTCTTCATTGTCTTGGAAGACAATCATCTTCCTAAACTACGAAGACGAGATCGATCGATCTCTTCTTCATCGTCTAGGAAGACGATTTCTCTTTTCAGAAGACGTCTCTCGATGCCAGATAGGTTGGGATGGAGTTGAGGCGGGCCGTCGAAGGAATAGAAACTGTCGGGAGGGAGAGATAGCTGGCGATGGCACCGGAGAAATTAAACAGGTTTTTAAACTAAACTCTAGAGGAGCAATGTGATTTTTTCAAACTTAGTTTAGGAGAGAAAAGTTAGTTTTTTAAATTTAGGGGGGGGGGAAATGAAATCATATTTAAGTTTATTTTTAATATTAAATATAAAATAACAATTTTACCCTTAAAATTAACAAATTTAAACTATCATAAGTGGGTAAATGGGATTTTCAAAGTTAATAGGGGGAACTTTGAGATTTCAACATAGTTTGGGTGGCAAATAGTCCTTTGGCCTTAAAATTTTATTATTTAAACTCGCACACACTCTTTTTTTTAGGCTAAAGGACTTATTCCTACCTAAGTTTTGATGTGTTTCTAAAGTCCTATCCACAAAGTTTCAAAAACTCAAATATTTACCTATGGGTTGTTAACTTTAACCAAAATAAGGGTAAAATTATCATTTTATCACTAAACCCTAAATCCTAAGAATTCATATAATTTTCCCTCATAATTTGAAAAACAAACAATTTTTTCTCACTCAAAAGTTTGAAAAATTCACTTTTTTCCTTAAAGTTTTCCTTCATTCTTTGGCGACAAGAATCAGTTGTCGTCGTCGACCAGTCACCCCACAATCTTCTTCTTCGACTGTCGGCCTTCCACTAGAGTAGATTCATCTTACGAAAAGTCTCTTCGTCTCCTCCATAGAACAAAGACAAATCATCTTTATTCAACCGAAAAGACGAAGAGACTCTTCTTCTCTTCATTGGACGAAGACAATTTATCTTCATTAGATGAACCTACTTTGGTGGGAAGGTTGACAATTGGAGAAGAATATGCTAGGGTGATTAGCCGATGACAGCGGTGGATTCTCATCACCAGAGAATAAAGAAAAACCTTTAAAGGAAAAAATGAATTTTTCAAACTTTTGGATGGGGGAAAAGTTAGATTTCAAAACTATGAAGGACAAAATGATATAAACTCTTAAAATTTTAAGGTTTAATAGTAAAATAATGGTTTTATCCCCTATAATTAACTATCTTGGTTAAAGTTAATAGTCTATAAGTGGATGTTTGAGTTCTTAAAATTCTGTGAGTGAAAATTTGAGAACGCATTAAAACTTATGTGGGGATAAGTCCTCTGGCCCTTTATCTATATATATATATATATATAAAATCAAAATTGTCTTCACTTCTACATTAATTAAATTTAGTCGTGCAAAATTCTTAGGGAATGCTTGTTTGAGCAAAATTCAAAGTAAACATGGGATTTTTTTTTCCCGTTTAATTTCAATTTGGTTGTTTTACTTTTACATATGCTTTATTTTTCTCTATTGCAAAAACACACCAACAATTATCAATACCTAATTTAGAGGCAATTTTAGAATTCTGTAGTATTAGTCCTGTGCAGCTTCAGATGAATCCCTTTCTTTTTTTATTGAAGAAATCATTAAAGAACATCTTTCGATTATTTTTCAAATGAAAATAAAATAATTATAACCTCTTTGATCCAATAACTTAGTTTACCATCAAATTAAAATATTATCCAGTCTATCATGAAACTCACAGCCTCTTTAATTAATTTTGTTTTTTCATCCTCACGCAAAGTGGGACACATACATGTCTAACATCTCTCTCATACTTTACCAATGTAAAATTTGTCCATCCGTGTCGTAATAATAACTTAAAAAATAGAGATAATGAAAGCTTATTATATAATTTTAAAATTATTTCCCAAAAGAATATTTGTGAACCTAAATTATAAATCAAAGAGATATTATTTAAGTAATATTATATACACAATTTTTTTATACAAATAACAATGTATCATTATGTAATTAAATAATTAAAAATTAAAGATAAAAAAATACTTAATCATAAAATAATACATCATTATTTGTATACACATAGTCTTATTACTATTATTTTAGTATTGCTAACATGTAGAAAATATTGAATGGATGTTAAATTAATATTTGAATAAATCTATATACATAAATAATAAATATTAATTTGTATATTAATATAATTAATAAGTGATTAGATTATATAACAACACATTATTTACAAATTAATATCGTGTTCATAATTTTATTGTTAATTAATTATTTTAAAAACAACAAATAATACAAGTAGAATAAAAACCTATTTTGCATTTTTTTCCCGTTCACTTGATGTGATGCAGTGTAAAATTCGACCGTCGGCAGCTCTAAATAATACATCACCAAACAAATAAAATTGACAGACGGACTGACAACCCAACCCAACAAAACCTTTCCTTCATGTTCGCCAAGTCATTTTCATAATTTAATCCTTTTCGTAAACGGCTATGAGTTTCTTTCCATGCGTGTCCCAACCCAGGATGTACTTGTCCATACATTTCTTATGTTCACATACAGAGTGATGGAAGAGGGTTTCAGAATGGGAGAATACAAATTACAAACCCAAGTTCAAAATGAAAATGAGAAAAGGAGGAGCCAAATTTAGCTCAGCTTCTTCATTTTGACACTAAAACCATAACTATTCTCTCACATTTGTAGTACTTACTGTACCACTTTTCGCCGATTCTAGTGGATCCCGTTTGATTAATTTTTCATACAATAATATGTACAAATAATCACACAGCAAAACGATTAAACCCACTTCCTACTATTGCCATAACCATTTGTTACACAATCAAATCAAATCAAAGCTTTATGCTTACCACTCTTTTCAATCCCTTGTATGTAAAGTTCGGAGCTTTTGGGGTTGGCAGGTTGTGGGCACTTTTACGCCTCTTCAAAACCATATTCCCCTCTATTTTGACTCCAAAATCTCTCCATTAACTCTTTTTCATCTTTCCACCTGTAAAAGTCAATTGATGAATCAACTAAAGTGTGTGTGTGTGTGTATATATGTTGTCAATTTGACATCAGAGCAAGATTTGAAAGGAAAAGAAAGACAGCAAGCAAATTTGTATACATAATAGTAGTATTGGGTAATATTCCAGAAAAAACAAAAATGTAGCATTGGACTATAAAGATGCTTCTTCAAGTAACAAATGTGTCGGTCACAAACAGAAAATGTTTATAACACTAGCCATTTAATTTTTTTTTTTATATATATTTCCATTTAAAAGAAAATTATTTCCCATCTCAGGTTCAATGAACTCCACCAAATTCAAAGCCTTCCCCAAAATAGAGCGCAATAAGGGCCTTTGGGAGTAACCATTTCTCCTTTAAGGTCTCCCAGTTCAACAAGGGTAAACAAAATCTACACAAAAATACAAATAAAGAGAAAAAGGTTCACTGAAATACTAAAAATTCCCCCCTCACATTCTTGAATTTTTTACATCTAGGCTTTAATAAAACAACAATGAGCACCGACACATCATTTCTAGGGTGTTGTAAACAGATGTAGATAAAAATTCCCATATCACTGAGTAACCTAAGAGTTGTTCCATCGTAGAATCTAGCGTTTTGCTATTGCCATAATTGTTGAACAAAAACTGTTTCTTCTAGCATGAAATTTCTGTTAAAAATGTTACCTTTCACATTTAAAATCTAACCTACAATTGATCCTAACGATTCTGCACCTACTGTAACTCTATATTAATCAACTCAATGAGTCGACTCACAATAGCAGATAATAAAGTGCTATAAAGAAGTCGAAAATTTAACAAACATACCAGGAACAACTCTTGATCTTGATCAGTCCTTGAAAATGACCGAATCTGCAATTTTCATCAACGGTCTCAAACAATCCGGTGAGAATTTTCTCGCAAATAAGTTAGATTCTGAGTTATTCGACTCCCTCAACTGATGAATAAGCTGTGGTGACACTTCATTGGGCTTGTATGTGTAAGGGTGGCCGTTGGTGCTCCCCGTCCAATTGACCTGAGTGAGAGTGTAACGGGTACACCCATCCGGATCCTGCATTGACAACAAAGTCGGAAAATAATGCTCTTCTGGATAACACTGGTCCGCCGTGTAACACGGTTTCTTAAATTTATTCCAAAGCTTCCGATCTTTAATCACCACAAGCGCGTGCTTGCGTGTCAAAACGAAAAATTGAGATCCGACCCTAAACCGATCGAAAGGCACTTCCGGCGTCATCGAGTAGCGCCCACGCGCAATGTACCGCTTCCATAGCAATCGATCTTTGGAGATTATCTCGATAAAACTCTTGTACCGAACTCGGACTCCGAAAGCCGTGGTTGACTCGGGCGATGACGAGTAATCGAAGGTTGTAGAAGTGAACAGCGAGTTGTAAACATACCGAAACGAATGCAGAGGGATGCAGTGCTGCGAGAGGAGAGCGAAGAACGCATTGGCCGGGTCGTCGAGGATGGCAGTAGCGAGAAGCCTACGCGCGGCGGAGATGAGTGTAGGCGAGGCGCGGTAAGTGCGTTTAGAAGGAATAAATTTATGGGCAAAAACGCCCGATGGAGAAGTGATATTAACAGAGGGATCAGCGTGGATGTAAATGTTGTATTGATTTAGGTTAGCATTCTGGAAGAAACGGTTCCAGAGAGGGGAAAAATGAAGTTGAGAGTTGGTGAGGAAAAGGAAAGCGATCTTGAGTTTAGGGTTAGAAGAGGACAAATGAGAGCGAGAGAGAGAAGAGGCGCGATTGAAGAGAGAGAGGTCGTCGAGTTCGTCGCGGAGGGGAATCGACGGGGGGGAAGAGTGAGGGGAGAAGATGCGGGGGGCGAGGAGAAAGAGAATTGAGAGGGAAAGGAGAAGAGAGAAGAAGAAAACAAATGCGGTGGAGTACATTGAGAGGCAATTTTTGAATTACGGTTAGGTTAGGAGTGCGGAGAAGGAATGTGGGGAGGGAGGAAGATGGAGGTGAAATGGTGAATGGTGGTGGTAAGTGTCAGAGAGAACGGGGGACAGAAATGAGGCTTGGTTTTGGTCTGGGTTTCAAAATCCCTCTTCCAGGTTTCAGGAAACAAAACACTACTATTACGGATGGGCTAGACATAAAAGGAGTGATCGATTATTTTAGTCTTTTATTATCTAAGTGATTTTGTTTCGTTTAACACATTAACTATTAAAAGATTATTAAAATTTTATTATAATTATATATTTTTTACTAATTTTAATAATAAAATATTTTTATAATATATATTTATTTATATATTAAAAATAAATACATATAATTTTTTTATTTTTATTATAATAAATAAGTTCATAAATTAATTATTTTATTAATAAAAATGCTCATATTTTTATTTGATTATATACATTTTTATTTTTTAAATTTTAATTTAACTATATAGAGATAAAAAATTTTAAAATTAAATACTTTATTTCTCAAACTAACGCATAAAAATAATTCTGTTTTGAATTTCTTAAAATAAGACGTTCTTCTAATGGTATACGAGAATGAATTATTTGCCTTTACTTATTACAAGATGCCTCTTATAATGTCACTGCACTATTTTGTTTCCATTTGAATTTATATAAATTAATTTGTAAAATTGACAAGAAAAGTGTTACATATGACTTCAGAAAATATTACATTTTAATATTTTAAAATTATATTATTAGAATTATATATTATATTTGATTTATGTTAGTAAGTTAACTTGGCCCGTCAGCAGGGCAGGCTGTGTCAATTCTGATATTACTCATGACACCTCTTGACATAACAATTGAACTAGAGAAGAAAAATGAAACAAAATTAAATATAATTAGGAAACCATTAATCCACTGAATCTAAATGAGTATGATTTCTTCAAACTTGTAAAGAATTTCGCACCCCCAAAAAGATTTTAAAAAGAACTCAAAGAATTAAACAAAACAAAAAATACACTAACGTGTACATAGTCCAAACCACTAGACACTGGCGATTACTGAATAAAAATTTCCCTCACCCAGAATTCTTTCACCATTCCTTAAACCTCATCCACCACATGCATCATCCCATCACAAGAACAAATACATGCCTGTGGAGAAGCCATGAATGGAGAAAAGAAAGCCCGGGAAGAAATTAATCTCAGAACAACAGCTGCTCTAGAATTCGGACATTTGAAGATAAATAATATGTGATCACGTAATTAACAACATAAATGAAAGATGAATACAAGTCACATTGTATGCGCTTGGTCACTCTCCTTGACCCTGCCACACTGAAACCAACTCTTCCAGTAAAACAGCCAATATCTCGAACAGAAAATATGCATCGTGATTTCATCTCCGTGTAACATGACTCTATATATACATAAGGAAACAGGAGTACCTGAATGGATTTGCTCCTTCCATTGAATTCTTATAGCTATAGATCAACAGAAACTGGAATAGATCTGGTAGGTTTTGAATCCCCTTTTCCATTAATCTTGGATTTATTATTGATGGGTTTATGCGAGCCCGGTGTCACTTTAGCAGCCGTTCCTCCAACCCTGGTTACCTGAGTCCCATGAGCCCTGGCTGCCAAAAGTAAAAACCAAGTAGAGCATTAATCAAATGCAATAAAATTCATGTATATGATAGGTCAAATTATTGTCAGACAATGTCAAGTTACACAACAGATACTAGAATAGTTTGAATCTGTTTGACACAAAGGATTCGATAAGAAAGTTGCAGAATATAGATGAGTATCTAGCCGAAGGATAAAATAATGAAATAACCGTTTAGTGTCACAAATTTTTGTCCTAAATATTTAATAAACTCATGCAGACATTCTCGTGCTTGGAAGTCAGATCGACCTCATTTTACCTAGTCTCCACCCTTAATATAACTGATGACTGAGACAGAAAATAGCAGTACATTCCTTTTTCCGCTTGCAACCATGTCAATCCAAATAAACAATCTAGAGGAGTGAACGTCAATAGGGGAGAGGGAAAGCAAAAACCTACCATTGTTAGGAAGAGACAAGCGCTTCTTTCCTGGTTTATCTGATTGTGTTGATCTCTCTTTTGGATTGCTATGGGATCTGGCACCAATGCCAGCAGGCCTTGAGTTGCCTTCTACAATTAGATCTTCAAGAGGTGGTTTGGACTTAGGCTTGGCAATCTGTGCAGTGGATGCCTCAAGCATGCTTTGTGAAATACCAGGGGAAGAACTACTCCCATCAGACTGAGATGGACCTGTTTTCTGACTTGACAGGTTGGAGTGAAGATTTGATGAAAGTGGTTTCTTGCCAGAAGATTTTATCTGAGATTTGGAGCCATTGTTAGTCTCAGCTGACTCATTCTCACATATCATTACTCCATCTTTAAGATTCATGTCAAGAAAGCGGTTTTCCCAAGGACGGACAGCCATCCATCTCTCCAACCAGTTCCATCCCCAGCTGCTTCCATCTGGTTCAAATCCAGAAGGAGCAGACTGCTGTCTTGATCCTGCCTGCCACTGAAGGAACAAACAATGATCTTTTACACAAGCCTGCTGGGGAATGACAACCCCTGGAGATTATTCTGGGACATTTAATAGGCAGGAAACTGATATACCAAATAGGCAGCAGGCATGAACAAAAACTTAAGATAATCTTAATTTAGCACTTGACACTAACCCCAAATAGAGATCAAATAATGAGAATGAGAAAAGGGAGAGGTACCAATCAACTGGATGAATAAGAGCCCACTGAAGAAATTCAAAGTGTGTGTACAAAAGTCCAGAAAATTCATGAAAAAGGAAGCTTATATAATATGCCAAGGTACAAATATAAAGTTATGAATCCTCCCTTATCTATATTACCTTTTATGAAAATCAATCAACTATATCGGAACAAAATTTGCTTCTTCATAAATCCACAATGGGAGTGAAGAAAACTTTACCTGATGAGCAAGAGCATAAGCCATGGCTCTCTCTCGCTTAGCAGCAGCCTCCTGCCTCTTGAGCAACTTGGCTTGAATTTGTTCAACTGAACCTACACTGTCACACCATCCTCCCTGCATTAAATCAGAGATTCGAACTGACATGATCACTCAAGTCAAAGAGAATTCAACTAGCTAAAATAGTGGATGAGGAAGCAACCATAAAATATGCTAAACACTAATGTGGAATAATAAGACTGTAACTCCAGCAATGCTAAATTATTGTAATATAGTTTCTTTCTTCTATAAATAGCAATTCAGAGCTCCTTCCCTCTCATCATAAAGGGAATAACTAACTTCAATTGCAGTAAATAAAAAAATCAATATTGATTGTGGAAGTCCATCAGGAATACAAAAGTCTTAACTCTTCAAATGTTTCATATAGGTTCCAGCTTATTAGGACTACCATATCGTCATTATTTATTCACATCAACCACAATCATTTGGCTTTTCACTCCAATAAATGCAGATAACATATCTCCATACAAGAGAAGCATCCATTGGGAAAATAAGGAGAGATAGCAAGTTCCCACTGCAACCAAAGAAATCCAGCAAAAGAAACATCTAAGAACTGTATGATTCTACAGTATTTGAAGTTTCTTACCTCTATTTCTCGAACACAAGCCTCATTTGCAAGTTGTTGCTGAAGTTTCTGTTGTGCTGTTTGACTTTCCAATGCCAATCGAACACGCCTTGCCCGGACACGGGCCTGAACTCTTACTAAAGCTTGCATGCAGCGAAGAGTTATTGCAGCTTGTTTTCTCACTGCATGACCTCTGACAAGGGCTTGAAGTCTCACTAACCCTTTCAATGCTCGCAAAGCTCTTTTAGCCTGACATGTATCACCAAATAACTTAGTCAGATCAAAACTGCCAGGCTGAAAAAAAATTCAAAAGATATGGATATACACATTATTAAATCACACAAGATAGGAAAACAATATACAACTACTCTCCAACAAGTACACATGACATCAGAAAAAAAAAATTATGTTGTTCAGGCAGAAGAACTAGGAGTGGATACGAACTGAGCTAAGTCCGAACACCTTTTGACTCGAGTTTAGCTCGAATGAAAAATAGCTCGGCTTAAATTCGGTTCGAATTTGTCAAGCCAATATTAAGGGTGGTTCAAGTTCGGCTCGAACTTATGGCTCAAATTCGTAATTTGAATTCGTGGCTCATTGACAAAATGACGTCGTTTAACAATTATTGAATATAATTCAAATCGAACCACGAGCCAAGTTCAAATCAAATCGAGTCATCTATCTAACTCGTGAGCCAAACTGAGTGGAACTTTCTATAACTCGAGTTCAGCTCGATTTTATAACAAGTCAAACCGCTTAACTCAAACTCAGTTAACATTCGAAGTAAACGAATTTGAACTGAACCGAATCAAGTCGAGCCGGCTTTCAAGCCCGAGCCAGCACGGTTCGGGTCCAACTTTAAGAGGAACATTTGCTCCTGAAATATTAAAAGAGGCTGTTTATTTTCACCTTTTATAATTTAATAGTTCATCAGCAAAAGACAATGGATGACTTTAGTCAGCAGCAGCAGCATGCAGCTAAATTTACAGTCAAAGTAGCACTGTAGCATCTAAGTACAGTTTGGAGAGAAGTCACAAGTTGTGAGATAACATCAGATATTTTAGAAAAGCAGCCCCCAAATCTTTTAGTCATTGCACGATTTTAATATAGGACAGGTAGCAATATTGTATTCTCCAGCTAGAAAATCATATTCATTTAACAAAACCTTTGATAGGTCAGTTACCAAACCAAATCTAAGTTCAACAATTTAAAAATGGACCGCTACATGCTACATGTTCTCACAATAGCCTCAAAACAAGTGTAAAATTCAAGGTTCATCTTAGTTGGTTTCACAAATATTGTTTGCCAATATAATGTTAATTAAGCCTCTTTTACATTTTCTTATTTAACTCGGTATAAGCAATAAATTTATACCTTACTTTTAAGGTCACTACCAGATAAGCTGGATATAATTGCACATAAAAAATTGTCCAAGCTTTGTTACACGGTCAAAATATTGTCACAAGCTGGCTTTATGATTTGCAGTTTGTTTGTAAAAGGAGATACTTAACCAGGCCAGCATGGATCCGCAACCTACTCTGTCAAGTCTTATTAGACAAATAAGAGAGTATGGAACTGTTTCAGTGGATAGGAAAAAGATAGGATTGGATAATTTGAAATTTTGATAATTCCTATCTTTTTTTGTTTTTTGTTTGCTACACAAGAGAATAAAATAAGTTATCTCAGGTCCATAAAATTATCCCATCTATTCGGAATAACTAAATCTACTTCCATTAAAAGTCAAGGGATTAGCTCATTTCATGTTGATGAGACTAAATTTTTGGATGTGCCAACTTTACAATTATAATTTCAATTAGTTATATGATAACTAGTATAATTAACAGATTATTATAGTATAAATAATTACACACATATAATGAGTGCATGTATGTATGTATGTAATCGAATTCATACATAAACATTCAATTAGCTATCACTAACGAAAATTCTTATATGAGACATACGCATGTGCATCCATCCAACCAAGCATGTCACATCAGGATACGACATGCACACACATCATGATAAGACCAATGGACATGTGTCCATCCCACTGAAGACTTTCTCATCACTATATGTTTCAAATAGCATAATAATGAAATTTGAGTTCACTTAATATATAAAATCTCATTCAATATGATAATTCAACAGAGAACTGTTACCATATAGAATCCAATTCAATCCTGGACAGCTCAATCTAATCTTAAGCACAAAACACAATCTAAGAGTTTGCATAATACAACATCACAATAACTAACACCTCGGATAGAATTTAGTCTACTAGAACAACTTTTCTAAAGCCAATCCCATTAACAATGACAAGTCTTTGGTGAATTAAAGATTAATTATCAATTTTCAAGAGAGACATATAAGGCACCTTCTTCTGCCTTATTTTTTACTTATAACAAAGTTCTACTAATAGCTAGTCAATAGAAAGTCTTTTAAAACAACATAAGCATAATGACTAAAGTCTTTCAAATTACAAAACTTCACCATTAAATAGAGTAGCAACTTCCCTTAACTTACCACCGAATACTTTTTACTCTCTTCTATTCTTAGTTCTCTAAAAGGTATTCAGAAGTCACAAAATAACATGCATGCACAAAATTGAACAAGAAATCACTTTTTATTTGCAATAATTGCTGAATGAAATCTAAATGATGTCATGAGGAAACCAATACCAGAAATCCACGAAATGCTGTATGGATGCGTGTTGCAGCCCATACTTCTCTCAAGTTTTGTTGATCGTGAACTATATTTTGTACTTGCAGTGAATCTGAAGGAGAGCCAGCAGGCCCTGCAATTGCATTTGTACCAGCATCTCCAACTTGTGGAGCAGCATTCTGATCAGATTCATCTTGAAGATTATCAGTATCAATCTCCACTGAGTGCCTTCTACAATGCTGAAACTTGCTAGTTGCTGCCCTCTGTGACAAGATAAGAATAAGAATCTAAACAATAACCTTGTTATACCTGACCATTAAACTATAACCCTTTTGTACCATTAACCATGCTGTATTTTACTTAGAATCAGACATAAACTTCTCCAATTGCTAATGCATCCAATGACAAATAAAACATCAAGTTTTGAAACACTGGATCACATAAAGTATTGCTAAATTCTTAAAAATGAATATAATATCTAGAGTGGAATTCCTTTAATTCTTTTAGAAAGAACATTGTCACATAGAATGAATATTATGTTACAGAAGAGAGAGAAAGAGTTGACAGAGGGTAATTTTCTGATCCCAAACAATTTAGTAGAAGTCATACGGTTATAATATGAATAGAAGAAGCCATAGACCTAACTACATGTGGTTATAATATGAATAGAAGAAGCTTATCTTTAGTGTACAACGAGGCCAAAGAAAATAAAAGGATAAGCATACTTCAGGCTTTTAGAAGAGACCCACATTGCATCAACCATAAATTCAATTAGCAATTTAAGACAATTGCAATAATTTCAACATTTACATGAGTCCCATCCAGCAACAACCATATATTCATATAGCAGCTTCAATAAATTGCAATAAACTTGAATATTAAATATTAAAGAAGCAGGAGGTATAATACGAACATTTTCATCCATTTCCGAAGATGGTGACTTTTCTGACTTTTTAAAACCAACCAATGCCCTAATCCATTTTCCTGAGACGCCCATGCTGCAAATTAACAAACTCAAACCAGATAAGACCTGCCAGAAACATCCTTCAACGAATCAGTTAAAATGCCTGGTTTATCAAGTACATCTTTACCTGGAAACCAGAGAATAATGGCTTGATAGGGAAGAACTAGCAAAAGTAAAGAAGAATTTGCTTAAGAAAGTATCGCATTCTAATAAATCAATCAACATTAAATAAAGAAGTTCATGATAAAGGCTAACATGTTAAGATAGAAGTCCAAAAATTTTCGTTGTCATATAAAAAGAGAGAATCTCATGATTTTTATTGGAGACATCTTGGGTTTGCTTTTTCATCGGAGCAGTAATTATAAACTGTATTTGTCACTACTTGGGCATTCTACACACTAAACTTGCCCTCCATTCTGGAGCACAAGTCTTCGTCGGTTGTTGGAACTAACACCTACTGGAGGTTGGAACTACCAGTCTTCGTTGGAGACAATACGTCTAGGCTGGACTTTCCGAGCAAATCATCACTTTGTGGTTGACCAGTTGTCAGAGCACAAGAAGTGAACGGCAGCAGCGGTGTGCATGAAGTGCATTACGTTCTACAACAGAGGAAATCCTGACAACCTTTTACAAGACAGAATGACCTGAAGCAAAGTTTGCTTCAATGGTTTGGCCATCGCAGGATGGCTCTCCGTATGAAGAACTTTTGTCTCTCCAGCAGAACAAATCGGTAGGAGAATTTTGGTGCTGCTTTGAATTAATTTTGGCACCATTGAGTGAGGTATCGGAAGAGATCTTATTGGGGGCATTTATGAACAGACTGAAAGAAAAGATCAATGCAGAAGTGAAGTTCTTCAGCCTCTAGAGCTTGGTGGAAGCAATGGAGAGGACACAAAAGATTGAAGAGAAAAATTGGTTGATCAACACACAACCCGGAACCCGGACTACTTGGTTTTACCCAAGGACCCAAGTATTTAACTCGACTTGCTCAACTTATACACCCCAGGGCTCAGGCCCAAACATCACCCAACCTCATACTCGCCCTATTATTCACCTAGCTTAAAATTAAAACTGAAATAGCCCAACCCACAACTCAAAATAAACCAGTTGGCCTAACCCGCAACCGGCCCAATTTTGAAGAAGCTTACTCCATATTTCTATTATGGGCTCCAAAATAAAAAAAAAAAAAATTAGAATTAAGCATGTCTGTCCTACATTGTAGTTCCAAAATCACTATTTTGATGGACTTCCAAAATCACTATAAAACTCAGCCTTGATTACAAACTAAAGCCATCCATGTCCTGCTAGCTAACCACAGCTTAATTCTTCTTTTCAAGCATTACTCACTAAAACAATTGTGTATCCATGGACAGAAATTATAACACAACATCACAATCATCCACTTGAATCAGACTAAAAGAATCCCAAAATTATGCATTTTCAAAATGGATTATGAAATTAATAGAAGTATCACATAGTTGCTCCTTGAAATTGAGCTCAAAGGGAGTAAAACAAGTTTGAAGAAGCTTACCCCATATTTCTATTAATGGGATCCAAAATCAAACAAAACTTTTAGAATTAATCACGTCTGTCCTCCACTGTACTACCACATACTATCTCTATTTTGATGGACTTCCAAAATCACTATAAAACTCACCCTTGATTACAAACTAAAGCCATCCATGTCTTGCTATCACTCACTAAAATAGTTCCGTATCCACAGACAGCTTGACAAGAAATTAATATACAACATTGCAATTATCCACTTGAATCAGACTAAAAGAATTCCAAAGGATTAGAAAATCAATTGATTATGCATTTTAAAAAATGGATTATGAAATTAATAAAAGTGTCACCTAGTTGCTCCTACCATTTGAGCTCAAAGGGAGTAAAACAAGTTTGAAGAAGCTTACTCTATATTTCTATTATTGTGCTCCAAAATAAGACAAAATTTTTAGAATTAATCATGTCTGTCCTAGACTGTACTTCCACAAACTATCTCTATTTTGATGGACTTTCCAAATCACTATAAAACTCACCCCTGATTACAAACTAATGCCATCCATGCTCTTCTAGGTAACAACAGCTTAATTATTATTTTCAAGCATCACTCCCTAAAACAATTCCGTATTCATGGACGGCTTGGCAAGAAATTAATACACACCATCACAATCATCCACTTGAATCAGACTAAAAGAATCCCAAAGGATTAAAAACACAAAACGAATTCCACTAAAGGAAGATTGAGTTACACTAACACTCAACTTACACAAATTAAACACATTTTATTAATGAAATAGGGACCATCAAATTTATATCAATTAAAACAAATAATAACACGAACCTGTCAATTTAAATTTTGAAATGAAAATCCTTTCTCTATTCTGAAGCAGAGGCTACTCTAATTAAACTCCTCATCCCTTGCACCCTACACATCATAAAGCATCGAATTTCTTGAACAATCTCCAGTTCACTTTCATTAAACGAAAACCTAACTTACAATTAAACGACATTCTACGAAACTCAGATCTTGTAAACACAATTCAACAGAATTTGAAAAGGAAGCAATGCAGATCAGTAGATCACGAGATTAACAAGTTGAATTATACATTCAACTGAAAGTTCAAACTCTCAGGAAACGGAAAAGACAAAAATTAAAATTAAAAGAGAGAGAAGTAATCAGTTTCAACGACAGAGAGAAAAGGTGAGAGAGAGATATACCTTGCAGCCGTTGATCTATCAATAGTCAACAAGTCTTCACATCAATTCAATTCAATTGCTATAATTTTAGTCTCTTCTCTATCTCTCTGTATGAGTTGAAATTTTGAGGTGCTAAAATAACCAGCAGACCAGAGAGTGTTTTGTGTGAAGGAGGGAGCACCGGTCTAAGCTAAAGTACGCCGAGAGGTGATTATTTTAACAGTATTAAACGGTGTCGTTTGTAAAAGAGATGTAAACGTGTCACTGTCGTGCACGCGACAAAAGAGTAAATCACGGGATGTGCGAGTGTAAGCGAGTCAGTGAACGCACGCCACGACAGATTCTCACCTCCGGTGCATTTTAGCATAAGCTTGATTGCAATTAAAAATTTTAAAAGGAGAAAAACACAATAAGTTGGAGGGAAAATTGATTATAATATACCGTGATAAAGAAACTTTACTGTGCCGGTATTGACTAAGAAAAAATTTACATGTGGGATTTGTTACAGTAAATTTAAATGGTTAATCTGTCAAAATTATAAAGCAAGGTAATTAATTTAATTTTTTTTAATCATATTATACAAATTTAACCAATTTTTTATGTAACTTAACACATGTTTTACTCATTTGCTAATGTTATTAACTTTGGGTTCTTAAATCATTTTCATCCTTATTCTTATCTAAAAATCATATATAAAATTATTTATTATAAATAAATAATATTTTATTATATTATCTATTATTTTATTTAAAAATTTGAAACTAAAATTTTGGGATTTTTGATACAATGATGAAATATATTTTGTTAATTTGTAAGTTGTTGTTTTGCTACTAATTTTGTTATAAGAGTTTATTATTTTCATCAAATTTATATTGTAATAAAATAATGTCTAGTTTTTTAGATAGATTTGTGAAAAATATGATACTTTAGTTTTTGGCCAAACGGCTATATTTCCCACCTAAACTATGCTAAAATCTCAAAGTTCTCTCCATTAACTATAGAAATACCGTTTACCCACCTATGAGCAGTTAAAATTAACGGTAGTAAAGGTAAAATGATTATTTTATATTTAATATTAAAAATAAACTTAAATATGATTTCATTTCCCCCCCCTAAATTTAAAAAACTAACTTTTCTCCCCTAAGTCAAGTTTGAAAAGATCACATTCCCCCCCTAAGGTTTAGTTTCCAAACCTCTTCATTTTCTCCAACGCCATTGTTGGTCGTCTCTCCCTCCTGATGGTTTCTCTTCCACAGATGGCCTTCCTCAACTCTACCCCAACCCATCTGACGCTGTAAGACGTCGTCTGGGAAGACGATCGTCTTTCCAAACGAAGACGAGATGACTCGTCGTCCCTTGGGAAGACGAGATGACTCATCGTTCCCTAGGAAGACGAGTCGTCTTCGTTTAGAAAGACGATTTCTTTTCCCAAACAACGTCTCAAGGCGTCGGATGGGTTGGAGTGGAGTTGAGGAGGGTTGTCGGTGGAAGAGAAACCGTCAGGAGAGAGAGATGGTTGGCGATGACATCGGAGAAAGTGAAAATGTTTGGAAACTAAACCTTAGGGGGGAAATGTGATATTTTCAAACTTGGCTTGGAGGAGAAAAGTTAGTTTTTAAATTTTTAGGGGGGAAATGAGATAAAATTTTTAGGGGTTAGAGTTCCATTAAATTTAACCGACCATAAGTGGGTAAACGGTATTTCTATAGTTAATGAGGGAAACTTTGAGAATTCAACATAGTTTGGATGGGAAATAGTCCTTTGGCCTTAATTTTTCTTAAAACAATTGGGTTGGCATATGATAGGGGGTAAGTGGAGAATTTCAAATTTTCACCTTTTTTTTAAATGTTCTGATTTATTTTTAAATATAAGAAAGTAATTCAATATAGAATATCAATACAATAACAAAAGTAAAATTATAAATTATAAAATAAAACAATCGTTAAGCATATAGTGTTAAGTATATAGTGGCTAAACCTAAAAAACAAGTGGGATGTCCTTCAAATTAGGGTATTGATAGTCTTTTATCACAATATATCAAAAACTCTATCAATTTCAAACAATCAATAAAATCATCCAGATTTCTTTGAGTCTTATACATCTAAAACTACGTAACAAAAATAGATTTTACTTAGTCAAATAAAATATATAATAAAAGTGAATAGTCATCAAATTGCTAACAAAATCTATATTTTTCTTGCCTAAAATTCTAGTAGATAACCCACAAGTGCATAATTTACAATAGAAGGGGTGCCTAAGAATGACGGATAATAATAGGCAACATTATCATACATTTTCTACACTTATTGTCTCATTGATTTAATTGTTAGGTTGTACACCATGGACCCTATGGATAACAACTGAATGCATCTAAATTATTTGCTAAAAATAAAAAATAGTCTAGAATCATCTTCTTGTTGTCTACTCTCATCACCTTGTGATGCAAAAAAATAAAGAATTGCCAGCTTAACAACATCTTCGAAATACTCCCCCCAAAACCGTGACTCAAAAGCCAAATATAAGTCCTCACACAAAATTGATGATAACCCCTATCATCAACACTAGTGATGGCAATTTGGACTTGACTTTAGGGGCTCCAACCCTCCCCGACCCTAACGGGGAGGGGATTCCCCGATAAAAACAGGAAAATGGGCGGGGATGGGGACGAAAAAAATCTCCGTAATTGGGGACGAGTCAGGGACGGGGATATATGTGTCCCCGCCCCTCCCTGCCCCATCCCCTCCCCACCCTGCCCCGCCCCACCCCGCCCCACCCCACCTCCTAAACCTAATATATTAATATAATAATTTATAAACTATTAAATTTTAGAAATTTTTACATTATGATTTATTAAAACTATAACTTCAATTTTACTAATTTTTGAATTATCAATTATTAGTTTTTACTAATTTCTAAACTATTAATCTAATATATTAAAAAAACCCCAGAATCTCATTATCATAAAATGCAAATGCACCAAATTAATTTTATTTCAACTTCAAAACTTAGTTAGTCAATCCACCAGGTTTTACACACAAAAAATAATAAATTATAAACTTGATAAAATCAATTGAAGTGAATGAAAAGTGTTAAATTTAATGTTATTATAAAATTACCCTAAATCACATATATGAAGAGTTACTAATGAAGAGATTAATTATTACATATTGTTAGATTTTATGAAAACTTTATATTTGAACTAAAATAACAAATAATATTTTGTAGCTCTTGTAGCAAGTGATATTTTGGGAAAATATAATTTATTTTATTTATTGAAATATATAAAAGAATTAAAATTTATATTTATGGGTATGGGGAGGGGATTTTTCCCGCGGGGATGGGGAGGGGATTTTTTTCCGTGGGACAGGGAGGGGACCGGGATTATTTTTTATCTCTACAACGGAGACAGGGTGGGGACTGAGACGGGAACGGGGACGAGGATTGATATCCCCTCCCCGCCCCTCCCCATTGTCATCCCTAATCAACACATCTAATTACACATCGTGGAAACTCCATATGGTTAAAATCGACATTCACTGCATTTAGCCGAAAACAAAATCTCCATCTTGGGTCCCTCAAATTAATTAACAAGAAATTAATCAATTGTATTAGCATAACACTAAACATATGCTCATCTAAATTTTATTTTTAAAAAAAGGACTAAACAAAATTCCCATAAAAAAAAAAAAGTTGTGAATTGACAACTTTGCCCGATGTTTCCTATTGTCTCCTTATGTTCTCAAAGTGCTGACTAGACTTTAAATTGGTATGCATCATCAAAATTAAAATTAAATTGTCTTTACTGATAATTTATGAAAAAATTAAATAAAATTGATATTAGTTATTGTAAACAGTAATCATTTGAAAGTATTAGGGTGGTATGACAGATATGAATTTAACCTCCCCCTAAACTTCTAACCAACCAATTTGCTCTGTGAATGACACAACACTTAATCATTTTCGATGTGGCTGAATTGAAATTTACCTTATTTCTGACAAAAATCATTATTTCACTTAATAAATCAATAAAAAGGATTAACCAAAAACACTTATTTAACATTTAATATTTAATTTAAATTGAAAACCATTTAATTTACTAATCAAGATTTAAAATATAAACTTTACCAATAAAGAATTTATATTTTGTGATAACAAGAACAATTTCTACGTTTAAATCACTTCCGAAGCTAACAAATAAACAATTTTAAATCCATTTAAAACAATTTTCAAACTAGAAACCCAATAATTGCAATATTTAACAATGGGAAAATGACTATTTCCCACCCAAATTTTAGCCCAATCTCAAAGTCAGACCCACAAGAGATGAAAAACTCAAACTCTCACCCATGACTAAATTGTCATCCAAAATTTCAGTTAAAGACAGGGTAAAATCGTTATTTTACTTATAAAATTTAAAACTTCAAAATTTTTATCATTCCCTCCCCCCAGATTTTAAAAATTAACACTTCAACTCAGTCTCAAAGTTTGAAAAATTTATATTTCACTCATAGGGTTTGTTTATTTCTGCGATTACTACCGACGATCGACTCTTTTTATCGATATCCCTTCCTCAGCCACAAAGGACAATGAAGGACGAACCTTCATCATCCAGATCTAGACGATAAAGCATCATCCAGATCTGGAAAGATGCGACGAGTGACAAAGGACGACAAAGTGTCATCCTTCGTCATATGGGTTGTGTGATGAAGAGAGATCTCTTTGTCGCACCGTGCAACGAAGAGATCTTTGTCTCTTTGTTGCACTACCGTCATCGCACCAAGAGAAAGAGGAGGTTGAAGACGACACCGAAGATGATGTCGGAAGATAAAGTTGAAGAGTGAGAGTGAAACTACTATTTTTAAAAGTTATGGGGGGGTGACTAAGCTTTGAAAAATATGGAAACCCTAGGTTTAGGGGTGAAAATGTTATTTTTCAAAGTTTAAAAACTTTAAGTAAAGGTGAAATATCAGTTTTTAAAACCTAGGGGTAGAAAGTAATAAACTTTATAACTTTTAATATAAACAGTAAAATGACTATTTTATCTCTCTCTTTAACAGAAAAAGTTAATAGGAGTTTGATTATAGGTGGGTGTTTAAGTTTTTCATCTCTCGTGAGTGTGGATTTGAAATTGGGCTACAATTTGGGTGGAAAATTATCATTTTCCCTTTAACAAAAGTAAAACAAATACAAATAAAGACAATACAATTCGATTACTAATGTATGAAGCTATTTTGCAGAGTCAGAGAAACAAAAGATCAATATGAGAGATAAGAAAAGGGTAGAATGATAAAACGAAAAATAATCTTGATATATAAGAATAATTTTAGTAAAGTGTTTTATCTTTAACTTGAATTGTTATTATAAATTATTGGAAAATGTTAATTAAGGGAAAAGGACTATTACCCACCTAAATTTTAGGTCATTTTCAAATCTACATTTACGGGAGATAAAAAACCATTTTTTCCCACCTATAGACAAACTTCTGTTAATTTTTTCTGTTAAAAGAAGGGGTAAAATAATCATTTTACTGTTTATATTAAAAAGTTATAAACTTTACTACTTTTCACCTCCTTAAGTTTTAGAAACTAATATTTTACCTTTACCTAAAGTTTTTAAACTTTGAAAAGTAACATTTTCACCCTCAAACATAAGGTGTCCATATTTTTCAAAACGCAGCTGCCCCTATAACTTTCAAAAATAGCAGTTTCACCTCCATTCTTCAACTTTATCTTCCAACGTTGTCTCCAACCTCCTCCTTCTTCTAGTGTGACAACGGTGGTGCGATGAAAAAATCTTCATCTCCTCGTCGCATGATGCGACAAAAAGATGAAGATCTCTTTGTCGCTTCACTCAAATGACGAAGGACAACGCTTCATAGTCCTTCGTTGTCCTTTGTAGTCGGAGATGGGAGATCAGTGAAATGCATCGGCCATCGGTGGTGGCTGGAGAAGGAAGCAAACTCTAGGGGTAAAATCTAAACTTTTCAAACTTTGAGGATGAGTTGAGGTGTTAGTTTTTAAAACTTAGAGAGCGAAAATGGTAAAATTTTAAAGTTTTAAAGTTTATAATAAAATAATGATTTTGTCCCTATCTATAATTGAAAATTTAGATTGCAGTTTGGTCACAGATGAAAATAGGGATTTTTTATCTTTTATAGGTATAGGGTTGGGGATGACCTAAAAGTTGGGTGGGAAGTAGTGCTTTTCCCGTTAATTAAAAACACACAGGCAATCCATTTAAGGGCCTGGGGTATGGCCTCAAGGGCTTTGGGTATACAACACAAAGAATCAGCAAATGACTGGTCTCAACCCGACCTGATACGTGATGACGTGAACTTGGTGAGTCACGCTCAGATTTGGCCGACCCAACCCAGTGACCCCTCTATTTGTGATATGGCCACAATGCTATAACGTGACAAAATGTAAAAAGAAAGAAGAGATCCTTTGGACGAAGCCTCTAGAATTTAGACCGTCCAACCTCATCAAGACAACATTCAAGGAACCTCACCTCAAGAAAGAGAATTCTAGACCCTTCGCAATCAGTGATTCCAAACAATCTGGACCGTCCATTCGGATAACATTTCCTATAAGTACTGTCCCCGCAGCCACAACTTTTTCTCGGAAAGTTTCGGTTCTTCGTTCCTGGCTCTTTCGGAGTAAAGTCTGTTGAAGAAAATAATCGAATTTAGGGGTTTCAGGCTTATAAACTGCTGTTGATTTTGATCTTGTGATTTTAAGAGAAGAAGATGTTCGGGAGAGCGCCGAAGAAGAGCGATAACACGAGGTACTATGAGATACTGGGTGTGTCCAAGAACGCTTCACAGGACGATTTGAAAAAGGCTTACAAGAAAGCTGCAATCAAGAACCATCCTGATAAGGGAGGTGATCCCGAGAAAGTGAGTTATCTTTCACTCTTCTTGTTTTTAGTCCGGTTCAGTGAATTATGCATTGAAATGCGCTGTCGTTTTGTTTTGTTTTGGTTTTTTTTTTTTATATATCTTTTTGCTATGGGGGTTTATTAATTGTTGGGAATTTAACATTTTAGTTTTTCTTCTTTGGATTTTCTGAGGATATTTAGGGGGAATATGAATGCATGGAATCGATTGTTGGAAATAATGAATGAAAAGAAATAATTTGTGGTGTGTTTGGTTCTTTTGATTGATTGATGTGGCCTCTACCGTTTGAATGGTTTGTAGATGGGTCAACATTGAATCTTTAATGGGTTTCTGTTGCAGTTCAAGGAGTTGGCTCAAGCCTATGAGGTTCTAAGTGATCCTGAGAAACGTGAGATATATGATCAATATGGTGAGGATGCACTCAAGGAAGGAATGGGTGGTGGCGGTGGTGGCCATGATCCTTTTGATATCTTCCAATCCTTCTTTGGTGGGAACCCATTTGGAGGTATTGACTTTATTTGATTTAGAGGTTGTATTGTATTAGATTATGCATGTATCTTTGCTCAAGTACTGGTGATTGAACTAATATTTGTTTCTCAACAGGAGGTAGCAGCAGAGGACGTCGCCAGAGGCGGGGAGATGATGTGGTTCATCCTCTGAAAGTTTCTCTTGAAGAACTTTACCAAGGTACCACAAAGAAGCTTTCACTCTCGAGAAATGTTATATGTTCCAAATGCGAAGGGTGAGTACTGTTTTATTTTCATTAATGATCTTTTGAAGAATCTTTATTAATATTCTCAACGATATGCCATATGGGAAGCTAATATATGTGCTACGACAGCAAAGGATCAAAATCTGGAGCTTCAATGAAGTGTGCTGGTTGCCAAGGTACTGGTATGAAGGTCACAATCAGGCACCTTGGGCCCTCTATGATTCAACAAATGCAGCATGCTTGCAATGAATGTAAGGGTACTGGTGAGGCTATTAATGATAAGGATCGTTGCCCACATTGCAAGGGAGAGAAGGTTGTCCCAGAGAAGAAGGTGCTTGAAGTTTTTGTCGAGAAGGGAATGCAGAATGGGCAGAAGATTACCTTCCCTGGTGAAGCTGATGAAGCGGTATGCTTTGGCTTTAGTCAGTTTGGCTTCTTCCTATATATGCTAGCTTTATATAATGGGCTCTAATTGTTTCTTTTATGTGTGTGATCTGCAGCCTGATACAGTCACTGGAGATATAGTGTTTGTCCTTCAGCAGAAGGAACATCCCAAGTTCAAGAGGAAGGGTGAAGACCTCTTCTATGAGCACACTCTGTCTCTCACTGAGGCTCTGTGTGGTTTTCAGTTTGTATTGGCGCACCTGGATGGCAGACAGCTCCTTATCAAGTCAAGCCCTGGGCAAGTTGTCAAGCCTGGTGAGTAATAGAAGCATAAATGTAGAAGTTTATAGAATTTTAAGATTCCATCTGTTACTGTTCTAATGACTATAATTCTCTTTGGGCAGATTCATACAAGGCTATTAATGATGAGGGGATGCCTTTGTACCAGAGGCCATTCATGAAAGGGAAGCTGTACATTCACTTTACTGTGGACTTCCCTGACTCACTGACCCCAGATCAGGTCAAGGCACTGGCGGCGGTTCTGCCACCCAAGCCATCATCTGAGCTGACAGACATGGAGCTGGACGAGTGTGAGGAAACTACATTGCATGATGTTAACATTGAAGAGGAGATGAGGAGGAAGCAGTCTCAGGCACAAGAGGCATATGATGAGGATGATGACATGCATGGTGGTGCTCAGAGAGTGCAATGTGCCCAACAGTGATGACAAACAAAATTGATATATCCAAGTCCTTCCGTGTGCTTGCACAATTGAAGCTAATATGAGTAGTACTTACAGAACTTGGGAATATGGTGTTTCTATTTGTCAAGGATTAACCATGGAAAAACTTTAATGGACAACTTTTCATTACTAAAAGTTCTAAAGGCAATCATTTCCATATTTGTATAACTGTTGTTTGGAAATCTTTTGTTGCGTGATGGTTAAATTCGGCCCATGGTGAGCCTTATTTGGTGCAGCGTATAGTGCACCCACTGGTTTTGGTTTCCACCATGATTGATTTTTGCCTATATTCTATAATTAGTACTCAAAATATTTTCGTTTGACACTCGAAATAGAATTATATAGGGGTCGAGTGAGAGACGCATTTTTTTAAGCGAATTTATAAATATTGATTGCTCTGACATTTCTGAGTTGACAGCTTAAAATAGGCCAAACGAATATTTTCCACTTAAGGTTTGATGTTTTTTCAGATGTCTCCCTTTTAATTATGAAAATATCAAATATCTATTCATGATCGGTTAGATTTAACAAAATTTTAATGTCTGAAAATTTTATCTTTTTTTGTCCTCTTAAACTTTAAAAACTAAAATTTTTTCTCAGCTTAAGTTTTAAAAAATGACAGTTTCACCTTAGGTTTGGTTTTGAAATCTCTAAAAACCATTTCGGCTCTATTACCAACGACCTTTCCCTCCTGAAGTAGCCTCTTCTTCTGACAAATGCTTTCCTTCTATTTGGAGGCTCGATCGACATCGAAAACTCTTTGGAAGACGAAGTCTTCTCAAGCGAAGACGAAGCCGTCGTCTTCTCAAAGGTCTTTTTCCAACAAAATGTTTGGAGTGTAATTAAATTTTTTGAATAAATAATTCGATGAAATTGAAAAATTGGAGCTTGAATTGATAATATTTCCCAAACAGGGAACTAGGGTTATATACCAGGGGTAAAAATAAAAAAATAATATATTATTATGTGATTAATTATTATTATAAAACAAAGATTTAGAGTTATATTTAAGAGATTGATATTTATTTATTTGTATAAAAATTCTTTGTAAATATTTTATTTATTTTTTATATAAAATAAAATAAGAATAGTTTAAAAAAATATAGCTGAGATTTTATATAAAATGAAAACCAAATATAAAAGAAATCTTCAAGCAACAATATTGTTGCCCTAGAACATCTAACCAAAACTAAGTTCTCACTTTTTCATTCTTTTTGGTATTTCCCATCAAGAAAATGAATTAAGAGGGAAAAAGTAAAAGACTTGGTCTTTCTTACTAATTAAGCGATCACAAGAGGCGAACATGATAGCATTAAGAGGTGAGTTAGTTAAGGCATGCACAAGGGGATTACTTAGTTCACGATTTTATGTTTTATGATTTATATTTAAGTGATTTTATATATACAAAATATGTATAAAGAAAAATTACATAAACTAATATGACAGTTATTTAATAATGATAATATGAAAGTATTAACATATAATAAATTAAAACAAATATTATCAAATCACTGTCACAATAATTTGTGTGATCTTTTTATATACAAATTTTATGTATGTAATATTACAGTTTATGTTTACGTTATAGACTTTATAAATGTTTATTTATTAGAGAATCTTTTATAAGCTTCCCATTTTTTATAAAGATTTATGTTCCAACGGGTAATTTAAGTAGTTTTAAATGTTAATTACGCATAATAATTAAGTTAGTAGTATCTTTCTTTCTAAGGTAATACTTTTGGAGATGAGTGTTATATTTTGATCTAAAAAAATTAGTTTTCTTAGGTGATGTAACCAAATTAATCAAAGGCAACACCACAAAGGCATCCAACAAAGTTAGGGGATTTTACTCTTTGTTGGTAATTAATTAGAAGTCTTATGTGTCTGACAATCACTCGACTAAATCTAACGTATGTGATTTATATTGTTAGTTAACTTATGACCACTTTTTGCACTACTGATTTTGTTGTAATACTTCATATCTCACATATATTACATACGTATTTTGATATAGACCGGGAAGTGATCTCACATATAGGCATTATCCTATTGGTAGTTGTTTATTTTTAAAAGCTTTTCTCATCTTGTGGTGTAGTAAGAAATAGATAATAGTTTTTTCGTTTGAACACAAAAACATAATATAAAACACTTATAAACACTATTTCTGAACTTATGTGGTTACATGGTTAGTGCGTAAATGAGAATCCCTCTATTAAATGTTACAAACATTTATCATAACAATAAAAATATAATTTAAATTGCTCATAATCATATTATTTATTAGTATATTAAATTATATTAAGATTGATTATCATTTTATATATCGTCATCTTGTTAATGATATCTTATTTAAATCAATATTTATTCTAAATACACATTGCATCGCTCATTAGACTCTTATATAAATAAAATTTATTTGATTTTTCATGATTGAAAATCACATAAAAAATTTAAATATTAAAACGCAACTAAACATTGGAATGAAAATTTTTTTCGGATTATAAATCAAACAAACTTTTGTATTTCAAATGCTTTCATAATTTCGATATAAAATAAATAGATATAAATTGATTGAATTTTTGTGGATGCAAATGACCCACCCACCCATCCATGGTATTTTAAAATTTTCGATCTGAACAAGTAATAAGCAAGCCCGTAAAATAGCAGTTGACCCAAATCCGATTACTGGTTACGAGACCCGGATCCGATCCTTCGGAGTTTCCTTTTAATTACACAGAGAGGAGACTCTGGCTGGGATGGTTTTCGGTTTTACCCTACCCTCGTCTCGCAAGAGGGAGAAGAAGAAGAGGAAGAAAGATCGTCAGAAAGTAAGGCAGTTGTTCTACTTAATTACTACTTTCTGTAAATTTTTAATTTCTCTTTACAATCTTTAGTTCCCTTTCAGGGTTTCTCTCCGATTTGTGCTTTCGACACTTTTTACTCCACTTTTTAATCATTTTATGTTTATGTTTTCATGTCAATTGCTTGGAAAAATGTCACCGAGAGAGCTACATTTCTTACTTGCATGGTTATTTTTTTTATATTATACACATAAAAGGTATCATATATTCTGTTATGTACATATTTATGTACCTGCAGTATTAAAATTGTTTATGTGAAACGAATACGAATGTGAATTTTGAAATTTTGGTCGTATTTGGCATATTTTAATTTATTGCATAGTTATGTTAATTTTAGAGTTTAGCTATATGGGTTATTCAGTAATGTTCGTTTGAACATTTTTTTTTTTTTTTTTTTAAAAGATAAAATTAGGTGGTTGATCTTGCCTTGTATGAGACTTATTTGGATGTTTCATGAAAGGAGGAAGTAGTTTAGAGTGCTTTTCAACTTGAAAATGATTGTATGTTTGTTTTGTTTCTGAATCCTCTTGTTTGTTAATACAGCATATACTTGATTGTCTTATAGAAACAAAAAACTTAAACTGGAGTTGAACCTAAGGATTTGATACATAATAAAATGACGTCTCATAATGGTTATTTCAATTCATGGAATTATAATTATTCAGTTCTTTCATTGTCAAATCAAATAGCTTGTACTAGTGAAAATTGCTTAATCATTTGTTCTTTGTTTGTGATGGAGTTGAAATTTAGAGCATGTTCTTATGCCTGAGCTCTTATTTGAATGGAGTTTTAAATCCTTTATGGACGATTTCAAACACAAAAAGTTTCTGGTGTTTGTTTTTTTGTTTTTTCCTTATTTGAAGGCCACATATTTGGGTATAGTTTTGGCTTGCTGATTTCAATTTATTATAATTCATGTTGTGGTTAGCACCTTTTCTCTCTATAAAGAGTATTTGGAATGTGAGATCTTTAAGATTTTTTATTGGATGAAGCTTCCTTACAAGGGCATATATCAATTTTTTTGGTTGTCTCTCTTCTTTTCTCTGAGACTGCCTCTAAAATTTCCACTTCTTGCCGTTCTTGAATGCGTGAATTGTTATTATTGAGTGTCATGAGGGCAAAGCTGTTTTAAACTTACATGTATTCGAGCTTCTGTCTCTATAGATTTTTTTAGCAAAATTTTTCTCTTGCTTGAAAAATTCTAATTCACATTGTTGAAAGTCATACTGCATGAGATAATGCCTTTCCATATCAATTTATGCTAACACTGAACGCTCAAATTTCTTGCTTTTTTGATACAAAATTTAGTATATACATTGTGGCTGAAGATCCCATTCTCTTTGCTTACTGTTGACTTTTTAGTTTGTTGGTGCTGGCTTTCAGGCTGTTAACTTGACTATTCAACCTCATTTATTAAACAATAAATATGAGACGGCAGGGACAATATTCTGATTCTGGTGCCAATGCATATGGTGCTGCAAGAATGCAGCATATGTCCAGTCAAAGGAAAGATGGAACAGAATTCTGGTCATTTTCAAAGGACAAACTAGAGGCTTTCACCCCTGAGAGAGAACCACAGTTTCCACCAACAAAAACAGAGCGACAATGGACTTGGGAAAGAGATGGGT